>NW_024071781.1:0-6650 GCF_014754425.2 Oryx dammah
TTTTTTTTTTTTAATTTATTCCATATTATTTTATTTATTCCCTAGGCAGATGGGAACTGCCCAAGATTTTGGAGCAGTAAGGGATACAAACTGAGAAATGTGTTGTCCAGACGGTTCTTCGACAGCTCTAGGAAGAACAGATGAGACGGTTGGTTCAGGGCAGGGAAGAGACCGTAAAAACATAGTGAATGAAGCTCTTCAACTAAGACCAGTTCATTTTCTCCTTGGTTTGAATTAGAAGTAGGGTCTGATGTTTGGAAGGGGTCTTAAAGGTCACTTGGTGCAACCTTGGACCCTGTGCCAGACAGGAATGGGAGGGTCAGTGGGACACGGAAATGACCCAAGGTGTTGGTGAAGAGTTCAGCTCCACAGCAGACAGGTGCAGGGGAAAGACCTCAGGCCTGGGCACCAGTCCCTCCTGCCCAGTGAGCAGAGCAACCCCAGGCCGGCTACTCTCTGGGTTTTGGTGCCCTTCTCTGTGAATATTATCTTTCAATGGACAGAGATGTAGTGATAACAAAATTATATCTCCTACCCACTGTAGCCTGGGCTACCTAGGGGGCGCTGGTAGTAAAGAACCCGCCTGCCAACGCACGGGACACAGGAGACATGGATTTGATCCTCCTGTCAGGAAGATCCCCTAGAGGAGGGCATGGCAACCCCCTCTAGTGTTCTTGCCTGGAGAATCCCATGGACGGAGGAGCTAGGCAGGCTGCAGTCTATAGGACTGCACAGACTCAGACACAGCTAAAGTGACAGCACACGCACCCACTGTGGCCTAGCATGGGAGACACACACCACTCCTCTTGGTTGCAGCCAAAATCTTCCTTTTTTCGCTCATCCATAGACCAAATTTCATCTCCTAAAAACACACAGGGCATGTTTGATACCAATTTCCTAAGACAAATATTAGAAGATACAAACCATGTTGCCACAAGTGTTATCTTTGCTAAAGAACATTAAATATCACCCTCCTCAGATAACATATTTTCCAAAGCACTTATCTTTGCAGTTCCTAATACATGCACTGTGATGCTTAAAATGGTCTTTAAAATAAAATCATTTTCTTGTGTCAGTGAGGCTTAGGCTTTCTCTAATGCAGTTCTGAGTACTTCACTCCTTCTACAGAGTGAGTTCATTTGGCTAAGAGGAAGAGAGGGGCTCTGTTGCTGACCTCTAGAGACTTCTGGACCCTTCTGCATTTCTCTACATTCTAGTCTGACAAATTCTCAAGTGTACTCTAGGACAAGGCATTGGGAGAAAAAGAAAAAATGAGAACCACTGGTTTAAGACACATGTATCAGTGTTTCGATGACTACCCAAAAGAAACATGATTAACAAGATTAAAATAACTTCAACACTTCATGTGAAAGAGGCAGGGATGAGCTCTCTTTAAGGCAGTGCATAAAAGAGCACAGCAGTTTTCAGTACAAGTAGCCTGGTCTTGGGAGCCTTGGCCTCCCATAGGAGGAAAGAAAGAAAACAGGTGGGAGTGTGTCATGCCTGTCCCATCAGTGTGGAGAACAGATTTCTGCTTTTGAAAATGGGAGTCTCTCTTCCCTGACCCCACAGCCCACAGCAAAGACACTCAGCAACATGCATTATTGACCCCTCACTCTGGACCAGGTTCTGTGCGAAGTCTTACAGATGGTAAGGTGATTAAACCGTCACTGTTGCTCTCAAGCAGCTGGAAGTCTGACTGAGGAGACGGTTAGAGAACAAGAAAGATCAAGGCAATATAACCTGGTACATGAAACAAGGATAATCAAAACCTAAATTTTGTACTTAAGGTCTAAGCAGGGGCCAGAACAGCTGTTAAGAGCTAGGGAGGAGATTTCATTCCAAGTGCCATTGGCAGAAGCAAGCAGTCAGGGACACCTCAAAACTAAAATTTCACAAGGATTTCACCAGGCTGAGACATCAGGCAGGGAATTCCAGGCCAATGGAATAACATGCCCAAAAGCTTACTGGTGGGAAAGCCCAAAGATTATCAAGAAAAAAGCAAATATACCTATATGGGCTTTAAAATCCCTAAATCACGTGGAGTCAAAGAAAGGCTTTTAACCATGGAATTTACACAAGAGATTACAGTGGAATCCTCCAGAACCGTGTAGAGAAGGAGGTGGAGGAGCGAGTCCAGAGTCAGGAGAGCTGTTAGAAGACCCGAGACCAGGTCACAGATGGGGCCCTGCGTTAGGCCAGTGTCTTTAGGGATAGAGAAGGGATGGTGGGTTTGGAAGATATTTTGGACAAATAGCTAAATCAAGATGTACCACATTCCTGAGTAAATATTTGAACATGACGGTGTACTACCATTGAGGGCCCAACAATTAAAGGAAAGGACGGATCCTAATATCTCCCAGCACAGACATAGATGAACTATTGTGAAAACGGCCACCTTATTCACGCGTTTGTGCTGTGCAAAGATGCCAGGAGAAACTTAAATACTTTATTTCACTATGTATCTATGAAGCACTTCACACATCCCAAATTCTCATTTATTGACAGACACTGTAATACACTCCCTACATACATAATCTCATTTACTATCTTAAAAATGTTTTTAAAAGCAAGTTTTATTATTTTACATATTTATAAACAATAATTAAGTACCTTGCCCAAAATCACAGTTAATAAACTGCTGGCTTACACATACAGTGGAGCAAAGTAAGAAAGTATTTCAACAAATATTAAATTGAATTTTTAAATGTCTGTATCCCAGAAGTTTATGGGGCCTAGTCTTTAACCATTAAATAAATCCCCCAAGGAGATAGTTTCTTTCATTCATTGCTGGTGGAAATGAAAATTGGTGTGCTTCATCTGGAAGGGAATTTGGAGATAGTTAACAAAATTTCATAAACACTGACCTTTCGACTCAGCAATTTCACTTCTAATCCAGCAGCTACACCTTCAAAAATGTGAAAATAAATGTGGACATTTTTTCAGCATTGCTTGCATATGCAAAATACTGGAAACAACCTAAAGGTCCATAAATTGAGTTATTCAATAAACTATAGTCCATCCATACACTGGATGCTAGGTAGCCGTTAAAAAAGAGATGTGTGTGTCAGGGGTAGGGGGGGACACTTTGCCCGAATTGGTATAGAATGACTTTAATGATCTGATTTTTAAGTGAAAAAGAGCTGTCTAAACTGTTTTCTGTAGAATATGTTATAGCAAGAATCCAGTTAGGTCATTTTAGCCAGATCCCCCTTTTCTCCTCGTAATGTTTTCTCAACCAGTGCCTTACTCTCTGGCTATAAATTGCCAATGGTCCAGGCTGTATACAGAGTTGAGCCCAATCTCATGACTCCACTGTAAAATCCCACTACAGTGGTCCCTCCACCTACCATGATGGTCCTGAACAAAGTCTGTCTTACCATCTGTAACACACTGCATGGAGTATTTTTTTTCTTTAACATTAGCAAATTTGTTCTTGATGCAAGAGTGTGAGTTAGAAATTTGGAAACGAGTTTATGGGTATACTTGGATTATAGTAAGCAAATATGTGGTGAAATATGAGGGCTGAGTTTCTCCCAGTCAGAGAAAGGAGCTATAAATAAGGAAAGAAAGTGACAATAAATCCAGTGATATGGGACTGGGATTAGAACTATTACTATGAACTCATAGTTTTAATATCTGTGTGTGCATAAATAGATACAGAAATGAACATATATGTATATTTTCATTAGCAAATATATCATTTCATAGCTATCTTTCCTGAGAAATCCTAGAAGTAGTAACATATCAGTAGCAATAACTACACATAGTGCCCACCTTTTGATTCATAAATATCATTATTTGGTAAAAGGAAATAGAGATCCTTAAAGATATAGGAAATTGGAGGACAGAAGTATTAAAAATTATATGTATAAGATGCACCTGGAATAATTATGGAACCAAAAAATAAGAAGGAAATGTTCAACAAATGATGTGAATATGTTGAAAAAGACACATGGACTAAATTGAATAAGCTCCCACTGACGAAATTTGCGATGGTTTGAGCAACAAAATAAATACTAGTAATGGGTTAAAACCCATAGACTAAAATAATATCCATGAATCCATAGTAATACAAAAAATAAATGAATAATAAGTGGAGATGGACTTGCTCTTCTTACATTATAATTCAATTAATAATTTTACAAGGAACAATGAAAATTAAAAATGACCCTTAGTAATTACCACAGTGAACATTGCTGCAGAGAAGTCATCACTGAAGGATGCTAAAGTTAATGGGCAAAAGTGAGATGAGAAACAGGGCATTTGAATAGTCTCAAAGTATCTCCCCACGAGATATTTATTCATGACAAATGTGAAAACACATTTACAGTAGATAATTCTATCATTCAGCACCTTAACCAAGTGATCAAAATCGATCTCAGTAGCACAAACTGCACTCATGCACCTTCTGAAATGATGCACAGGCAAGGATAAAGGTCATAACATCACTTCAGTAGTGATCTTGCCAAAAATATTCTATCCCTCTAACCAGATAAATCCAGGATGAGGGACATTTGATAGGATAACTACTAGGTTGTTGTTTACTTGCTAAGTCGTGTCCAACTCTTTGCAACCCCATGGACTGTAGCCCATCAGGCTCCTCTGTCCATGGATTTCCCCAGGCAAGAATACTGGAATCGGTTGCCATGTCCCTCTCCAGGAGATCTCCCCCACCCAGGTATCAAAGCCACATCTCCTGCATTGGTAGGTGGATTCTTTACCACTGAGCCAGCAGGGAAGCCCAATAACCACTAGATAGTATAAAGTGTCAAGGTCATGGTGAAAAATGAAAGAAGGAAGGAGGAGGGAAGAAAGGAAAGGGAGAAAAGAAAAAAAGTAACAAAAGACCAAAGATTTCACAGATTGGAGAGACTAAAAAGACAGACAGCCAAATTAATCAAGAAGTCTAGACTGGATCCTAGACTGGAAAAAGGACTGATCCAGTCTAGTGGAACAACTGACAAAATTCAAATATGCTCTATAATAACTACTGCATCAGTGCTAATTTCCTGATTTTAATCATTGTAATGTATAAGATATTCAAATTAGTAGAAGCTGGTTGAAAGCACGTGAGAATTTTGTATGATTTTTCCAGTTTCTATAGCCCTAAATTCTTTCAAAATAAGAAGTGAAATACATACATATCCAAAATCCCAAAATGGTCTTATTGCTGTTGTTTAGTCATTAAGTCATGTCTGACTCTTTGTGAACCTATAGACTGTAGCCCACCACACTCCTCTGCCCATGCAGTTTCCCAGGCTGGAGAATACTGGAATGGGTTGCCATTTTCTTCTCCAAGAATCTTCCCAACCTAGGGATCAAAACCGTATCTCCTGAATTGGCAGCTGGGTTCTTTACCATGGAGCCGCCAGGGAAGCCCACGTTAGTACCATACTGTTCTGGCTTTTACAGCTTTGTAGTATATTTTGAAATTGAGAAGTCTCAGTCTTCCAACTTTGTTCTTTTTCTAAATTGTTTTGGCTATCCTGGGTCTCTATATTTCCATTAGAATGTTACGATCAGCTCATCAATTTCTGCAAAGATGCTGGGATTGTGTTGAATCTGTACATCAATTTGCTGTCATGTGAATAATACTAAGTTTGTGATCTATCAATATATGATGCCTTTTCATTTATTTAGGTCGTCTGTAATGTCTATAAAAAACCTTTCTCTGGTTTAATACTGTTCATTTTAGAAAACTCTTCTTCCCTCTATGATTAACTGCTGTTTAACTTTACTCATTTAACATGGATCTGTTTCTGTACTCTAATTATACTCCACGACCTATGTCTATTCTGCACTGATGCTGCACTATTTTACTTACAACAGCTTTGCAGGACACTGACATCAGATAAGGAAAGTCTTCCTATACTTCTAATAATTCGTTTTTCTCAAAATCTCTTGTCCTCACTCATTCTCCCATAGGAATGTCAAAATTATCTTAAGTTCTGAAAGAAAGAATTCCACAGCAATCTGAATTGGAGGTACATGATCCAGTTCATTTAAGGGACTGGACCCCTTTATAGCACTGAGAATGCCTTTACTTGTTCAACTTTTCTGTTATCTGTGTTTCAACAATGTGTTATATTTTTCTTTATGGGCCACGTGAGGGTTAATTTTACACATCACTTCTCACCCATACCTTATCAGGTGACATTTTAAAGAGACTTTGGACTTGGAATCGATGTTGGAATGGCCTGACTTCTAGGGATGTCGAGATGCGGTGAGTGTATTTTAACAGCACATGACAAGGACGTGACTCTGGGCGGGGGCGGGCAAAAGACGGAATGTATAGACCGAACGGTTTCCCCTCAAAATGTGTATACTGAAGCCCTAACCACTAATTTGACTGTATTTGGAGATAGGGACTATAAGGAAGTTAGTAGTGAAATGAGGCCAAAGGGTGGGGCCTTAATCCAATAGGAAGTGTCCTTATAAGGAGAGGAAGAGACACAGAACACTCTGTCTTCGTGTGTACACAGAGAAGAGGTTATGTGAGGATGCAACAGAGGAGCCTGGGGGGCTACAGTCCTGTCCCTGGGGTTGCAGAGGAGTCGGACATGACTTAGCAACTAAACAACAATAACAATAGAAAGTGGCTGTCTACAAGACAGTAAGAGAAGTCTGATCCAAACCAACCCTGACAA
>NW_024071782.1:0-6649 GCF_014754425.2 Oryx dammah
GAGGGACTGGGGAATCCCATACAATGGATAGTCTTGTCTTTAGAAGAAAATATTAGGATATACTTGAAAGTGAATGATAATGAACAGTCTACTCAGCAAAAATTGTGGGACACAGTTAAATTCGTACGGAGAAACAATGGATACAGTAACAGACTTTATTTTCTTGTGGTCCAAAGTGATTGTGGATGGTGAATGCAGCCATGAGCTTAAAAGCTATGTGGCCCTTGGAAGAAAAGCTATGACAAACCTAGATAGCATATTAAAAAGCAGAGACATTTCTTTGCTGACAAAGTCCATTTGTCATAGCTATGGTTTCTCCAGCAGTCATGTATGGATATCACAACTGTACCATAAAGAAGGTGGAGTGCCGAAGAATTGATGCTTTTGAACTGTGGTATTGGAGAAGACTCTTGAGAGCCCCTTGGACAGCAAGGTCCAACCAGTCAATCCTAAGGGAAATCAACTCTGAATATTCACTGGAAGGGCTGATGCTGAAGCTGACGATTGAATAGTCTGGCTACCTGATGTGAAAAGCCAAGTCATGGGAAAAGACCTCGATGCTGGGAAAGTCTGAGGGCAGGAGATATAGTGGGCACCGAAAGATGAAATGTTTGGATGGTATCACCAACTAAGTGCACATGAGTTTGAGCATACACTCCAGGAGACAGTGAAGGACAGGGAAGCCTGGTGTGCTGCATGCAGTCCATGGGGTTGCAAAGAGTCCAACATGACTGCGGGACTGAACAACAACAACAAATTAAGGTAAGCTTATAGCATTAGATGTGCGAGAAATGAGAGTTACAGATACTTATCTCAAAAAGTTGTAAAGATGAGCAATAGAACAAACTTATACTGATAAGAAGGAATGAAATTAGTAAAGAATGAAAAATGAATTTAATAGAGAAGAAAATATTGTAACAAAACCAAAACTTTATTCTCCCATATGACTGCTAGGAGACTTCCAGCAGAACAGGCTATTTAAAGAAGACTCTGTAAAGGGCCAATAAAGTAATAACTTAGGCTTTGCGAATATGATCACTGGTGATTAATTAAGCTTTCAGCCAGAGATAATATCTAAAGAAATTGGCAAGTCCCTGTTCCAACTTTAAGGCCTCGGAAAATTGAATTTCACACAATTTTCACGTCAGAAAATAAAATTCTTTTCGGTTTTCCTCAGTCATTAAAGTGTAAAGCTCTAAAATTAAAAAGAAGAAGGAGAAGAAGAGTAAAAAGTAAAGCTCCATCTCAGCTCAAATAGACTATGCGAAAACAGGGGCAGGCTGCCCTGCATTGACCGAAATGTACTTCCAAGAGGAGGGGCTTCAAGGTCCACTGTACTATCACGTACCTTAAGCAAGGAGCTTGCTTAAGGGACGTCACCCATGAGGGCGGTGAGTGCTGGACACCATCACTGGACTCCCCTGGTAGACTCGGAAGCTGCTCTCAGCCCTGTGGCCTGGCGACTGTGCCATCTGTTTTTTCTTTCTTCCAGTTCAGTGAGCTGAGCAATCGTGACCCAAGACCCTTGAGGTTCAGATTCAGCCTGACCACGCCCCCAGCGTTTTTTTTTGTTTTTGTTTTTGTTTTTTTTTTTGATGGCAGTGGTGGGCGGGGGTGTCCATCGCCTGCGCAGGCGCGTAACTCAGCCTGCCTGCCAATCATATTGCAGATGCCGACACCTGTCAGCCAATCATCGGAGGTAGCTGGCTCTCCTGTAGGGTTAGCTGAGGCGGTGCCACAGACCTGAGGAGGCGTTGTCCCCACAGGCTCGCCTCCTCAGGCTTAATCCGCGAACTGCCTAGGGCAGGTGAGCGGCTGGCAGTTCTGGCACCTCCGCCAGCAGGGATCGGTACGGACTGGAGCGTGGTGCAGCCAAAGCGCTGCCTGTGGGCTTAAGGGAGGGTTTCTGGGGTCCCCACTCGCACGGGGCCTTGCTCGGCGGGGCAGCCTGTGAAGGCCCGGGACCGGACTCACAGGCCTCAGGCTGCTTTTGCCAACTCCCGTCTCTATTCTGGGCGGGCTCTTCTCTCCAGCAGCATTCCTGCCTGGGGGGGCGGTGGGACAATCCAGCTCGGGGAAAGGGCCTCTTAGGCCCCCGGCACCCGGCCCCCAGCCAACTCTCCTGTAGAACCTAATGTATTTAAACACACACATAGAAATCTTCACGGCCGGTTTGTGACTTGGGCCCAACATGGTTCTGCACCCAGGCACAGTCAGAAGAGCGCAGGAAAAAAAACCAAATCGATCTAGTGGCCTCTCCACTGCCCTGGTGCTTTGGTCGTTTTCCTTTTTCCTCTGCCTCTCCTCGGACTCCAGGGCTGCCCCGTCCCTGGGGGCCCCGAGATTCAGACCTTTGATTCGGAAAGTTGACAGATGAGGTATTTGTTTGTGTGTTACTGAGAGAAGGGAGGTGGGAGGAAGACACTCCAGGAAAAGGAATTCAATCACTTGTTCTGGTTGAGTGTGAGACGCCTGGTCAGCATCCGTAGGGTAGGACCAGGTGAGGCCTGGGGGGATAGAATGTTCAAGGAACAGGTGACTCCCCCTGACCTTTCTTTCTGCTCGCCCCCAGGATGTGACCGTTTGCTGCCTGGAAAGTCTGAAGCGCTCAGGTTTTCAGTGTGCCCCTGAGTTAAGGTGACAGACATCTATACAATAAGGGAGAAAGTTGTGTCTTTCTTCCCTTCCGTTTTTCTCCTTTCATTCGTGGGCTGCCACGTTGCTGTGGAGAGAGAGTATTCCCGATTGGGGATTACCTGACCCTGATTGCCAGTGCTGACTTGAGGGCAATCATGGTTTCAGGTTTGCAGCTTTCTGAGTTGCAGCCTTAAAAACAGTCAGGGTGGATCGAGCCCATATGCATGGCAGGGCAGGAGCCAAGTCCTTAGCACTGGAATTGCATGGGACTCCCTGCTTGGGAATGTTTTTGATCAGTTCATAAACCTAAGTAGAGTTCTAGGAATAATCCCAGATTTTGTACACTTAGTAGTTCTAGGTTCCATTCATATCAATGTAATAGTATGTGACAAAAATGCCAAATTCCTTAGTAGTATCTAAACTACTCCCTTCTCTAGCAGCCAACCCTACCTCCGCCAGACAAACCACACATGCAAGTAGCAATGTTGCTATTGTCACAACTGGAAATAGGTACTGGTGAATCAAAGGACTTTTGTAAATGCTAACAATGTTTGTAAAAAACCTTGGCTCTGATTCAGGATGGTTTTACCATGTTCTTTTTATTTGTTGTGTTGACCAGCTGACTTGTGTCAGCACTGTGTACACAGGTTGAGGAATATTCTGGAATAGACTACATTCATAAGAAGAACACTTAGTAGTTATTAAATCAATGTATAATTCAAAATAAAGGCAATATAAACAGAAAAAAAAAAAAAAAACAGGCAGGATGACTTGCTTTCTCCTGCCTTCTTGAAAGAAAAAAAAGTAAGAGCACCATGGGTTGTTAAGCTGTGTAGAGCTGACACCTACCCCTTGGTGAGTCTAAAATGGAGCAATGCACATATCCTAAGGTTTTTAGCTACAAAAGCAAAGCAATGCAGGTGTGGGAGTTCCCGTGTGGCCTGGTGATGAGGATTCTGGGCTTTCACTGCAGTGGTCTGGATTCAGTCTCTGGTCAGGGAACTGGGACCCCACAAACCAAGCAGCATGTCCAAATGAAGAAATGAATAAAGTGGTTCATTCAGAGAAAATGTGTTGTGATTTAACCTTTTTTTCATGGGATTACTTGCTCATTTCTGTACCCTTAAGGGCTTTATTTCATTAAGTAAGTGAACTCCACTGGATGGGGGTGGGGGACCATCTGAGTTCCTTTCCTGCCAGTAGACAAGATCAAAGGTAGCTCTCCGCCCAGCAACTTGTGCCTCCTACAGCTGTGTTGTATACTTATCTTGCTGGTACAGCTTTGAAGTTGGCATGTTTTGTTTTGGTCGCAACATGTGGCTTCATAGGAGATGAGTTCCCCAAGCAGGGATAAAACGCAGGATCCTGGCAGTGAGAGGGCTGAGTCCTAACCAAACCACACTGGACTGCCAGGCAACTCCTGATTTTAGGTGCTTTGGTTTGTTTTGCACTTTTTTTTTTTTTATTTTTGCTATAGCTATAGGAGAACTCTTCTGTGTGTAAGTATGATGTGAACGGTATCATAAGTTGAAATGTTTGTGTGGTACATATGATCTCAAAATTGAATAGTTTGAAAGAACTTAACACTTGTTATCTCTTGGCCTAGGATCTCTGCTGAGGTAGTAGTCAAGCTTTTATGTGGCTTGGCAACCTCTGAAGACTTAGCTTGTTGAATCTAAGCTCTCTCACTTGGCTCTACTCATGAAGCCTCAGTTCCTCCTTCTGTGGGCCTCTCCAAGGGGCTTTTCTTGTGGAGGCTGCTGTCTTTTCTCAGAATGAGTGATTCAGGAAAGAACTTGCACCTGTGATAAAGTGCAGAGTCTTTTTTCAGATGTTACACATCTTCACTTGTGTATTTGCTTAGTCTCAGAGGTCAACCCTGTGATAGATTGAGAGAGAACTACACAGGAGTGGGAATATCAGGAGATTCGATTCACTTGAAGGCTGGTTACCATACCCATTAATCCACCAATGCCAGCCTTTTTTTTTTTTTTTTTCATATGATCTCAGTTCTGTGACTGTGAGCAAATTATTTGGCTTGTGTAATCTTCTGTGCTGCTGCTGCCGCTGCTGCTAAGGCACTTCAGTCGTGTCCGACTCTGTGCAATCCCATGGACAGCAACCCACCAGGCTGCCCCATTCCTGGGATTCTCCAGGCAAGAACACTGGAGTGGGTTGCCATTTCCTTCTCCAATTCATGAGCGTGAAAAGTGAAATTGAAGTCACTCAGTCATGTCCGACTCTTTGAAACCCCATGGACTGTGGCCTACCAGGCTCCTCTGTCCATGGGATTTTCCAGGGAGAGTACTGGTGTGCGTTTCCATTGCCTTCTCCAGCTTGTGTGCTCTCTGGCTTGATCTACTCGATTCTTGATCTACTCAGTTCTTGACCAAGTCATTTCTTGATATTCTAGCAAGTCTCCTCTTTGTCCTGGATTAAGTTTTCTGTTTCTCTGGATGGTTCCCATCAGCAAACAGACTGACTATCATGTGACCTCTCGTTAAAAATCCATCTTTTGGTGACACGTCCTGCTGCTGCTGCTTTTATTTCACATTTTCTTATTATAGACTTCTGCAGAGTTGTTCATAGACTTTGTTACTCGAGTTCTTTTTTTCCTTTAAAGCCACTCTTGGCAAGGCCACAAGGGAATTTCAAATGTTTAATTCAGTGGTCAATTGTTAGTTGTTATTTTATTTAATTTATGGGCAGCCTTGATCAGTGTAGTTTGTTTCCTGCTCCCTGAAAAAAATGTTTCAATTGGATTACAGAGTGCTTCTCTTTCCTGCTTCTCTTCCACCTACAGTTTTCCCACGTACAATGTGTGATCTTTGCGTCTGGCTTTATTCAGATGTCATATTTTCTTTTTAGATATTTATTTATTTAGCTATGTGGCATGTGGGATCTTAGTTCCCAGCCCAGGAATGGAACCTGTGGAGAGTCTTAAACACTGGACCTCCAGGAAAGTCCCCTAGTTTGTGTATTTTCAAGATTCATCCATTTCATGGCTGTATAGCAGTGAATGTTTTTGTTTTCTTATTTTGGCTGAATATGGTATATGAATAAGGTAAATGGCTTCTATGTAGTCCATTTTGAGCATATACCACAGTTTATCCATTCGTCAATTAATGGATAATACTTGGATGGTGTACACTTTGTGGCTATTGTGAGTAATGTTGCTGTGCACACTGATTTTGCATGGAGTGAATATTTTCACTTTTTATGGATATATACCAAAGAGGGAAATTGCTGGATCATTTGGCTCCTCTATATTTAATTTCTGAGGTACTGACAAACCACTTTTCCAAAGTGGTTTTACCATTTTACAGCAATTACTTCAACAATATCTGAAGATTACTTTCTCCACATGCTCTGGAGCGCTTGTTATTATTCCTGTTTTTGATTGGGTGTGAAGTCGTATGGGTGTGAAGTAGTATCTCAGTGAGACTGATTTACATTTTGCTAGGGGCTTCCCTGGTGGCTCAAAAGGTAAAGCGTCTGCCTGCACTGCAGGAGACCTGGGTTTGATTCCTGGGTCGAGAAGATCCCCTTGAGAAGGAAATGGCAATCCACTCCAGCTCTCTTGCCTGGAAAAATCCCATGGACAGAGGAGCCTGATAGGCTACAGTCCATGGGGTTGCAAAGAGTCAGAAATGTCTGTTCAAATTCTTTTCCTGGTTGGTAGATGCTTTTTTTTTTAATTGTTGTAGAAAACATCTAACTTAAATGTTTACCGTTTTAACCGTTTTTGCATGCTAAGTATTTCACACACTTTCATCAGCCTTTTAGAGAAAGAAATGGCAACCCACTCCATTATTCTTTCCTGGTGAATCCCATGGAGAAGGAAACCTGGTGAGCTTTAGTCCGTGGGGATGCAAAGTTGGGCACAACTAAGTGACTAACACGTACACACACATATAGTCACGGTGTCGTTTTGTTGTTGTTGTCATTGTTTTAGCTGTGCTGTCCAGCTTGAATGACAGTTTCCTGGTTGAGGATCATACCCAGTCCCCTG
>NW_024071783.1:0-6649 GCF_014754425.2 Oryx dammah
TGCCATCTCTTGTTTGACCACTTCCAATTTGCCTTGATTCATGGACCAGACATTTCAGGTTCCTATGCAATATTGCTCTTTACAGCATTGGACCTTGCTTCTATCACCAGTCACATAAGTCACTCGGGTGTTTAACTTTGTTAGATCTTCCCCCAGTAAGGGAATAGGGCATTCAGGCAGATACAGAAAGCTGTGCCCTACATATGCTATTTTTTTCTCCCCCAATTATATAAGATCTGAGGTAGAAAATGGAGAGTGTACATGTACGAATGCCCTGGGTTGACCTTGGTCATCTAGCCCTTTGGGAACTTGTTTCATTTGATACTGCCCTGCCTGAGGGCAATTTAAAAGATACAAATTTTAAATATGTTTAAATTTAAATTAAGCATTTACAATATAATAAACCATCTACTCTTTTGCTGCTGCTGCTAAGTCACTTCAGTCGTGTCTAATTCTGTGCCACCCCATAGGTGGCAGCCCACCAGGCTCCCCCGTCCCTGGGATTCGCCAAGGCAAGAACACTGGAGAGAGTTGCAGTATCCTTCTCCAGTGCATAAAAGTGAAAAGTGAAAGTGAAGTTGCTCAGTCGTGTCCGACTCTTAGCGACCCCGTGGACTACAGCCTACCAGGCTTCTCCGTCCATGGAATTTTCCAGGCAAGACCACTGGAGTGGGGGTCCATTACCTTCTCCATCTACTCTTTTAAGCAATAGTTTCTTGATCCTTATTTTACATATGAGAAAACAGAGGCACAGAGAAGGTAATTAACATTCCCCAATGCCCTCAATTTAGTAAGTGGCTAGAATGGGATTTGAACCCAGGCCATCTGTGGGGAAGAATCCATGACACCAAACTGTTTCTCCAAAACTGGAGAGTAAGAAGGATCTTCAGGCTTCCCTGGTGGCTCAGTGGTAAAGAATCCTTCTGCCAAAGCAGGAGACCTGGGTTTGATCCCTGATCCAGGAAGATCTCACATTTCGCAGAGCACCTCAGCCTGCACATGACAGCTACTGAACCTGTGCTCTAGAGCCGGGGAACCACAACTGCTGAGCCCATGGGCCACAAGTACTGAAGTCCAAGCACCTCGTGCCCATGGTGTGCAAGAGGCAAAGCCACCACAATAAGGAACCCACATACCGCAGCTAGAGAAAAGCCTGTGCAGTAACGAAGCCCCAGCACAACCAAAGAGTCAGTTTCTAGTTATAAAGATGAACAGCTACTCAGCTGGTACTTGCTTCTATCTAGAGGAGAACAGTTAATTGACATGTAGGATCTGAGACATTGTCAGAGAGAGGAAAATGAAAGTGTCAGCCACTCAGTCGAGTCCGACCATTTGCAACCCCATGGACTGGAGCCTGCTAGGCTGCCCTGTTCATGGAATTCTCCAGGCAAGAACACTGGAGTGGGTGGACATTCCCTTCTCCCAGGGATCTCCCTGACCCAGGGACTGAACCTGCATCTCCTGCATTGCAGGCAGATTCTTTGGCGTCTGAGCCACCAGGAAATGCTGCTCAAAGAAAGAGGAGAGATCCTCAATGTGAGCAGAGAAAGAAACAGAGTGAAAAGACCCCGGTTGTCTAAGAACAAAGGAACAAGCACATTTTCTGGAAATTTAACTGAAAAGAGTTAATCCTCATTAAAAAAAAAAAATATTCAAGTGCAGTCATGGTGAAATGGGACAGTTAGTTCCTTTGTAGCCAGGCTTGTTTATGTATTTGTAAATATTCAAAGTAAGAGTTAGTCGCTCAGTCATGTCCGACTTCTGCGATTCCATGGACTGTAGCCCACCAGGCTCCTCTGTCCATGGGATTCTCCAGGCAAGAGTACTCGAATGAGTTGCCATTCCCTTCTCCAGGGGATCTTCCTGACCCAGGGCTCAAACCCAGGTCTCCCACATTGCAGGCAGATTCTTTACTGTCTGAGCTACAGGGAGGACTACTTGTAAATATTCAAAGCAGTTTGCAAACTTTTGGGAGACTCAGATGGACCATGTGTCAATCTGAGGACCATCTGTTATCAAGGACTATGTGTCCTTGATAAGACAGGCAAGATCTGTAAAATTTTAACTTTTGCCTTATTAACCACACCTAGGCACAGAAGAAACATATTTTGAGTGTTTTTGTTAGGCAAAGGCAATATTAGGGTTTACATGTGTAGAGACTTCATCTGATCATGATGTCTCCCATAGGTCTGTTTCTAAAGCTGACATCCACTCTGAACTCCAGATTCATTTTTCTGGCTACCTGCATGACAGTGCCACTTGGATGTCTAATATGCATCTCAGATTTTACATGACATGCCTTCTCCAACCTTCCATCCCAGCTGCGCCCCTGGCAAAAGACCCCAAATTGATAAAATGGCACCACCATCAAGCTAGGCTAAATTAGATTATTTTCTTCATATCTCACTCTTCGTCTCTGGTCCATGAAGAAACCTTGCTGATGTATCCCAGTCCATCTGCAGTGTGTCTACATCTCTTCATTTCTTCATCCTCCACTCCAGTTCAACCACCATTGTCTTTCACCAGGACCAGCTGTGATACCTACTAACCGGTCTCCCAGCTTCAACCTTTCCCCCTCTATATACTTCAGTGCAGCCAGTACCACTGACTTCATATTCAGGGGGATTCATTTTACTTTATATTCAGTCTCACAAATTGACCTTCATTCATGAGCTTATATTTTTCACCCTAGAAGGGCTATATGGAATCACCCTCAATAGAATTGAGATAAATTTTGAGTGGTATCATGCTACTTTATCGCAGGGTGGTACAATTCAAGTAGAAAATCACACGTGGATGTTTTGTAAGGGCCGCTTCCCTGCTCAACAGTGGTGACCACAGGAAGTGTGTCTCTAGGAAAGCCAGCCCTGCTACACTTCGATTGTCACTGTAGCCCAGGGTGAGCTTGTCAGAGAGGGACTCTGCTATGCCAGCATCCCAGGTCCCCATCTTGCTACCCAGAAGTCTGCTTCAAACAAAATGGAAGACCCCTTGATTTCATTCCCTTCCCAATCCCTTTCCCTTCACTGTGTCTGGAGATCAACCCCAATCGTGATTTTCAGGCCATATTTTCATGTCTCGTCTATTCACAGGCACCCACATTCACCAGGGCCTCACCTCACCCATGCCCACCCCATATACCACATTGTTTATTAGGGGGAGGTACATTTTGTATTGTTCAGGGTCCCATGGGTCCCCTTCTTCCCTCCCTCTGTGGAGATCCTGAGCTGCCTGTGGACAGGGCATTGGTCGCGCGAAAGACTGCCAGATACCTGTTTTAAAACTTGAAAGGTTAAGGGTTTGCACGCATGAATCAACAAGGCACCTTTATTTCTTCAGGAAGCAATTACTTTATTTGAACAACTGGCAACACTGAAAGAAGGAAAACGTAAAGTGAACTTTTTCTGCAAGGGCAGTACTGCGGTCTGCATTGCAGGCAGGGTGACCTTGGGCAGTCACCCAGGACTCGGGGTAAAGTCCAGTCCAGGCTCAGTCCTTCTTGTCATCGTCACCCAGGGTGAGCTTACCCCAGAAGTACTCTGCCAGGGCACCTTCTGGGAACCCCATGTTGCTCAGGTCGCTGAGATGGTTCCGCAGCTCCCTGATGAACTTGACCTGCTGGTTCAGGTAGCCGGTCCCCAGGAACTGGCACAGGTCGGTGTCGCTGCTATTGGTGACCAGCTGGTACAGGTTGAGCAGGCTCTGGCTGACGCACTTCTCCAGCTTCAGGGTGTCTTGCATAGCTTGGAGTCCACTCTCCCACTGTTGGGTCTCAGGCTTTCTGATGTCGAGGAAGCAGATGCGGCCCCCACGCTGGTTCTGCAGGAACATCAGGCTCTCGGTTGTCTTGCTGTGCTCATGGGAGCGGAGCAGGAAGAAGCGGGAGAAATGCTTCAAGGCCACGTCATAATGGTCGAGGTAGAAGGACACGGCCAGGCAATGGAAGGAGGCGTGGAACTCCAGGGCAGCATGGCTGTTTACCGCGGCCTCACACTCGGGGTGGTAGTTCTGACGCACCTGTGAGGGCGGTGTGGGCAGCATGGCGGGCGACTCCTCGAACCAGGGAAGGGCGGCTGGGATGAGGCGTCTGCGGGGCAGGAATCGGCGGGGGCGCGGGCGCCAGCGGTCTGCTTGGAACTTTCCCATGGTGGATGATGTGGGTGGCCGGAGGCGGGCTCCGGGCCAGATGGCTGGTGGCTGGGTGCGGGCTCTGGGACGGACGGGTAATGGCGTCCGTTGGGCGGGGTCAGTGCCTGGGCTTGAGATTGGTTAAGGAAGAGGTCACGTGGGTAGGCGGGATCCGTGGGCGGGATCTGTGGGTAGGGCAAGACCACTGTCTGTCAAACCCAGGGTGTGGGGGAGGGTGAGACCACTATTCAAAGCCGGGGTGAGGCAGAGCTGCTTTGAGCTGAGTACTTCACATCCACAAAGTTTTAATTTTATTTATTTTTTAATATAAATTTATTTATTATAATTGGAGGTTAATTACTTTAAAATATTGTATTAGTTTTGCCATACATCGACATGAATCTGCCACGGGTGTACTCGTGTTCCCCATCCTGAGCTGCCCTCCCACCTCCCTCCCCATCCCATCCCTCTGGGTCATCCCAATGCACCAGCCCAGAGCACCCTCTCTCATGCACGGAACCTGGACTGGCGATCTATTTCACATATGACAATATACATGTTTCAAGGCCATTCTCCCAAATCATCCTGCCCTCGCCCTCTCCCAGAGTCAAAAAGACTTCTATACATCTGTGTCTCTCTTGCTGTCTCACATACAGGGTTATCATTGCCATCTTTCTAAATTCCATATATATGCATTAGTATACTGTATTGGTGTTTTTCTTTCTGGCTTACTTTACTCTGTATAATAGGCTCCAGTTTCATCCACCTCATTAGAACTGATTCAGATGTATTCTTTTTAATGGCTGAGTAGTACTCCATTGTGTATATGTACCACAGCTTTCCACTCAAACCAATGTCCATTGAGTCAGTGATGCCATCCAACCATCTCATCCTCTGTCGTCCCCTTCTCCTCCCACCTTCAGTCTTTCTCAGCCTCAGGGTCTTTTCAAATGAGTCAGCCGTGCACATCAGGTGGCCAAAGTATTGGAGTTTCAGCTTCAACATCAGTCCTTCCAATGAACACTCAGGACTGATCTCCTTTAGGATGGACTGGTTGGATCTCCTTGCAGTCCAAGGGACTCTCAAGAGTCTTCTCCAACACCATAGTTCAAAAGCATCTATTCTTCGGTGCTCAGCTTTCTTTATAGTACAACTCTCACATCTATACATGACCACTGGAAAAACCATAGCCTTGATTAGATGGACATTTGTTGGTAAAGTAATGTCTCTGGTTTTTAATATGCTCTCTAGGTTGGTCATAACTTTTCTTCCAAGGAGTAAGCGTCTTTTAATTTCATGGCCGCAGTCACCATCTGCAATGATTTTGGAGCCCCCCCAAAATAAAATTTGCCACTGTTTCCCCATCTATTTCCCATGAAGTTATGGGACCCACTGCCATGATCTTAGTTTTCTGAATTTGAGCTTTCAGTCAAATTTTTCACTCTCCTCTTTCACTTTCCTCAAGAGGTTCTTTAGTTCTTCACTCTCTGCCATAAGGGTGGTGTCATCTGCATATCTGAGGTTATTGATATTTCTCCTGGCAATCTTGATTCCAGCTTGTGCTTCTTCCAGCCCAGTGTTTCTCATGATGTACTCTGCATATAAGTTAAATAAGCAGGGTGACAATATACAGCCTTAACATACTCCTTTTCCTATTTGGAACCAGTCTCTTGTTCCATGTCCGGTTCTAACTGTTGTTTCCTGACCTCCATGCAGATTTCTCAAAAGGCAGGTCAGGTGGTCTGGTGTTCACATCTCTTTCAGAATTTTCCATAGTTTGTCAAAGGCTTTGGCATAGTCAATAAAGCAGAAATAGATGTTTTCCCGGAACTCTCTTGCTTTGTCTTTGATCCAGTGGATGTTGGCAATTTGATCTCTGGTTTCTCTGCCTTTTCTAAAACCAGCTTGAACATCTGGAAGTTCATGGATAACATATTGCTGAAGCCTGACTTGGAGAATTTTGAGCATTACTTTACTAGCGTGTGAGATGAGTGCAGTCGTGCTGTAGTTTGAGCATTCTTTGGCATTGCCTTTCTTTGGGATTGGAATGAAAACTGACCTTTTCCAGTCCTGTGGCCACTGCTGAGTTTTCCAAATTTGCTGCACTTCCACAGCATCATCTTTTGTGATTTGAAATAGCTCAACTGGAATTCCATCACCTCCCCTAGCTTTGTTCGTAGTGATGCTTCCTAAGGCCCACTTGACTTCACATTCCAGGATATCTGGCTCTAGGTTAGTGATCACATTGTGATTATCTGGGTCGTAAAGATCTTTCTTGTACAGTTCTTCTGTGTATTCTTGCCACCTCTTCTTAATATCTTCTGCTTCTGTTAGGTCCATAGCATTTCTGTCCTTTATTGAGCACATCTTTGCATGAAATGTTCCTTTGGTACCTCTAATTTTCTTGAAGAGATCTCCAGTCTTTCCCATTCTATTGTTTTCCTCTATTTCTTTGCATTGATCACTGAGGAAGGCTTTCTTATCTCTCCTTGCTATTCTTTGGAACTCTGCATTCAGATGC
>NW_024071784.1:0-404 GCF_014754425.2 Oryx dammah
TTTTTCACTCTCCTCTTTCACTTTCATCAAGAGGCTCTTTAGTTCTTCTTCACTTTCTGCCATAAGGGTGGTGTCATCTGCATATCTGAGGCTATTGATATTTCTCCCAGCAATCTTGATTCCAGCTTGTGCTTCCTCCAGCCCAGCGTTTCTCATGATGTACTCTGCATATAAGTTAAATAAGCAGGGTGACAATATACAGCCTTGACCTACTCCTTTCCCAATTTGGAAACAGTCTGTTGTTCCATATCCAGTTCTAACTGTTGCTTCTTGACCTGCATACAGATTTCTCAAGAGGCAGGTCAGGTAGTCTGGTATTCCCATCTCTTTCAGAATTTTCCACAGTTTATTGTGATCCACACAGTCAAAGGCTTTGGCATAGTCAATAAAGCAGAAATAGATGT
>NW_024071784.1:414-6637 GCF_014754425.2 Oryx dammah
ACAGTCAAAGGCTTTGGCATAGTCAATAAAGCAGAAATAGATGTTTTTCTGGAACTCTCTTGCTTTTTCTATGATCCAGCAGATGTTGGCAATTTGATCTCTGGTTCCTCTGCCTTTTCTAAAACCAGCTTGAACACCTGGAAGTTCATGGTTCACATATTGCTGAAGCCTGGCTTGGAGAATATTGAACAATACTTTACTAGCGTGTGAGATGAGTGCAATTGTGTGGTAGTTTGATCACTCTTTGGCATTGCCTTTCTTTGGGATTGGAATGAAAACTGACCTTTTCCAGTCCTGTGGCCTCCTCTGAGTTTTCCATATTTGTTGGCATATTGAGTGCAGCACTTTCACAGCATCATCTTTGAGGATTTGAAATAGCTCAGCTGGAATTCCATCACCTGCACTAGCTTTGTTAATAGTGATGCTTCCTAAAGGCCACTTGACTTCACATTCCAGGATGTCTGGCTCTAGGTGAGTGATCACACCATCATGATTATCTTGGTCGTGAAGATCTTTTTTGTACATATTTATTTTTAATAGTAGATGTATGTCCCCAGGGTAATAAATGCCAGACATTACTCTGTTAGTAACTAGTATTGATATATTTTGAGAAGTAAAATCAACAATCAGAGGACTGCTCTTAGTAAGCAAAGCATTGGATCAAAGGATAGTCAGAAACCGTTTCACAAGGAAGAAACCCATTATAATGGTCTTCACTTGCTTCCAGAATATTCAGAATGCCCATAGAGGGTTTTCCCCTTACTTTTCTTTCTCACTATCTCTCAGACTAAAAAACTAAAGCTACTTCTCCAAAGCAGTCCTGGATCATGTTTCCAATCTCCATTGGTACAGGTATTTGGGACCAGACGCAGTTACTTCATCAAGAACTAAAGAAACTGACCTATTGAAAGTTTACTTCAGTCTCCTGGAAGCAGGGTTGATAGGGATTTATTACTGGAAAAGTCAGACTCCCATCCAGAGGTTTTTAAGGAAATGGAGAGTTCAACTAGTATTTGCTTACATAATACATATTAAGGGGCTTCCCAGGTGGTGCTGGTAGTAAAGAACCCACCTGCTAATGCAAGAGACAAGAGACATGGATTTGATCCCTGGGTTGGGAAGATCCCCTGGAGGAGGGCCTGGCAACCCACTCCAGTATTCTCACCTGGAGAATCCCCATGGACAGAGGAGCCTGATGGGCTGCAGTCCATAGAGTCACAAAGAGCTGGACATGAATGAAGTGACTTGGCATGCACGCACACTCTATGTATTAAGCATTCTGCTGGGTGTTTGCAATATCTTTTGATATTTAATCCACACAACAACATGGTATAATCCTCTAACTTTCAGAGAATTAAATTAAGCTCAGAGACATTGCTAATGATCTAGGCAAGATCCTGACCACACATCTGGTCAAGCTTTGAAAGCACGTGTAATGATGAGACATAATTGTTGGAGATTTCTAAACACAAGGAGATGCAAATATTAAGAGAACACTGCCACCGTGAGAACTCAGTGGTTAGAGAATGTATAGATGAAATAGAATTGTCTATACTCAAATAATACTAGTAATCAGCAAATATTTTGTTAGAGTAGTTGTGAGATTCTTATAATTGAACTCTTAAATGGAATAAAAACCTCAGTGATTTGTCAGAAGACAGAGGGCAGTTTTGATTTAAAGCTTATTAATAGTAGAGGCTGTGTCCATATGTGGAGATGAGGAGGTCCTAGCTGAACCAAAATAGATGTTTTCTAATTAAAAGCAAATGCAAGTCTTTGACAAACATGATTAGGACAAATCATGTTTGATAAAAGGAAAGATAATCTGAGATTGTGTGATGGCAAACATCTGGATTTGGGGGAATGGCTGGCTGGCCGAATTGAATTATATGTGTTTGGACAGCTGGATTATATCATATTTAGGGCAAAATCTTCTCACTACCCCTGCCTCAGCTTCCTAGCAAACAAAAATAAGTAACTTCTCCTAAGCAGTCCTGGGTCATGTTTCCAGTCTCCACTGGTGCAGATAGTTGGGACCAGAGGCTGTCACTTCATCAAGCGATTGACCTATAGCCTCAGGCTACTGGGGTCAAGCAGGGAGCTGAAAGCTTTCCAATCATAATCATAGCATTCACAAGACCTCAGAAATAAATATCTCCCAGATTCGGAAAGGGCAGAGTTGTGTCCTCTTGCTGCTGTTCCATTTCTCTTTGCTCTCTGCTTAGAAAAGGAAACAAGGTCATCCAAGTCAAAGTTTTTTTTTTTTTTTTTTCCCCAACAATTCAAGGTTCCCTTTTAAAGTGGCATTTTGGAATGCCTTTGCTATCTCTTTAGGCTGGAGCAGTAACTGTTTAGTTGCCTGCAGGTGAGGAAATGAGAAAGAGATGATCAATGGGGTAAAGTCTGCTCATGTGTAAGAATTTTCATTGTAGCAGTGTTCAATATATGAAAAAACACAAACAGCAAAAACAGCTAACAATAAGGGGTTGGATAAACGCATCATAGAACATCCATAAATACATATTTTGGGGCTCTTAGAAATTTGGGGCTTTTAGAGAAGTATTTAAAGGCATAGAAAAATGTTCGTGATAAAACATCAGTTCAGGTCAGTTCAAGCACTCAGTTGAGTCTGACATTTTGCGACCCCATAAACCGCAGCACACCAGGCCTCCTTTGTCCATCACCAACTGCCGGAGTCTACCCAAACCCATGTTCATTGAGTTGGTGATGCCATCCAGCCATCTCATCCTCTGTCGTCCCCTGTTCCTTCTGTCCTCAAGCTTTCCCAATTCTTTTCGAATGAGTCAGGTCTTCGCATCAGGTGGTCAAAGTATTGGAGTTTCAGCTTCAACATCAGTCCTTCCAATGAACACTCAGGATTGATCTCCTTTAGGCTGGATTGGTTGGATCTCTTTGCAGTCCAAGGGACTCTCAAGAGTCTTCTCCAACACCACAGTTCAAAAGCATCAATTCTTCTGTGCTCAGTTTCTTTATAGTCCATCTCTCACATGCATACATGACTACTGGAAAAACCATAGCCTTGACTAGATGGACCTTTGTTGACAAAGTAATGTCTCTGCTTTTGAATATGCTGTCTAGGTTGGTCATAATGCTCCTTCCAAGGAGCAAGCGTCTTTTAACTTCATGGCTGCAATCACCATCTGCAGTGATTTTGGAGCCCCAAAAAATAAAGTCTGACACTGTTTCCACTATTTCCCATCTATTTGCCATGAAGTGATAGGACTGGATGCCAAGATCTTAGTTTTCTGAATGTTGAGCTTTAAGCCAACTTTTTCACTCTCCTTTTTCACTTTCATCAAGAGGCTCTTTAGTTCTTCTTCACTTTCTGCCATCAGGGTGGTGTCATCTGCATATCTGAGGTTATTGATATTTCTCCCGGCAATCTTGATTCCAGCTTGTGTTTCTTCCAGGCCAGCGTTTCTCATGATGTACTCTGCATAGAAGTTAAATAAGCAGGGTGACAATATACAGCCTTGACCTACTCCTTTTCCTATTTGGAACCAGTCTGTTGTTCCATGTCCAGTTCTAACTGTTGCTTCCTGACCTGCATACAGATTTCTCAAGAGGCAGGTCAGCTGGTCTGGTATCCCCATCTCCTTCAGAATTTTCCACAGTTGATTGTGATGCACACAGTCAAAGGCTTTGGCATAGTCAATAAAGCAGAAGTAGATGTTTTTCTGGAACTCTCTTGCTTTTTCCATGATCCAGCAGATGTTGGCAATTTGATCTCTGGTTCCTCTGCTGGTTTTTCTAAAACCAGCTTGAACATCTAGAAGTTCATGGTTCATGTATTGCTGAAGCCTGGCTTGGAGAATTTTGAGCATTACTTTACTAGCGTGTGAGATGAGTGCTCTTTTGACCACGGTGGCTACTCCATTTCTTCTGAGGGATTCCTGCCTGCAGTAGTAGGTATAGTGGTCATCTGAGTTAAATTCACCCATTCCAGTTCATTTTAGTTTGCTGATTCCTAGAATGTCGACGTTCACTCTTGCCATCTCTTGTTTGACCACTTCCAATTTGCCTTGATTCATGGACCTGACATTCCAGGTTCCTAGGCAACATTGCTCTTTACAGCATCAGACCTTGCTTCTTTCACCAGTCACATCCACACCTGGGTATTGTTTTTGCTTTGTCTCCACCCCTTCATTTTTTCTGGAGTTATTTCTCCACTGATCTCCAGTAGCATATTGGGCACCTACTGACCTAGGGAGTTCCTCTTTCAGTATCCTATCATTTTGCCATTTCATACTGTTCATGGGTTTCTCAAGGCAAGAATACTGAAGTGGTTTGCCATTCCCTTCTCCAGTGGACCACAGTCTGTCAGACCTCTCCACCATGACCAGCCCGTCTTGGGTTGCCCCGCAGGCATGGCTTAGTTTCATTGAGTTCGACAAGGCTGTGGTCCTAGTGTGATTAGATTGTAGTTTTCTGTGAGTGTGGTTTCAGTGTGTCTGCCCTCTGATGCCCTCTTGCAACACCTACCGTCTTGGATTTCTCTTACCTTGGGCGTGGGGTATCTCTTCACAGCTGCTCCAGCAAAGCGCAGCCGCTGCTCCTTACCTTGGATGAGGGGTGTCTCTCAACAAAAGAGTTGGTCAACAAAAGAGTCAACAAAAATTGGTCAAAAAAAGAGTCCAAATGCAGTACTTGGATGCAATCTCAAAAACCAAAGAATGATCTCTGTTTGTTTCCAAGGCAAACCATTCAACATCACAGTAATCCAAGTCTATGCCCCAACCAGTAATGCTGAAGAAGCTGAAGTTGAACAGTTTTATGAAGACCTACAAGATCTTTTAGAACTAACACCCAAAAAAGAAGTCTTTTTCATTATAGGGGACTGGAATGCAAAAGTAGGAAGTCAAGAAACACCTGGAGTAACAGGCAAATTGGGCCTTGGAATGTGGAATGAAGCAGGGCAAAGACTAATAGAGTTTTGCCAAGAAAATGCACTGGTCATAGCAAACACCGTCTTCCAACAACACAAGAGAAGACTCTACACATGGACATCACCAGATGGTCAACACTGAAATCAGATTGATTATATTCTCTGCAGCAAAAGATGGAGAAGCTCTATACAGTCAACAAAAACAAGACCGGGAGCTGACTGTGGCTCAGATCATGAACTCCTTATTACCAAATTCAGACTTAAATTGAAGAGTAGGGAAAACTGCTAGACCATTCAGGTATGACCTAAATCAAATCCCTTACGATTATACAGTGGAAGTGAGAAATAAATTTAAGGGTCTAGACCTGATAGATAGAGTGCCTGATGCACTATGGAATGAGGTTCGTGACATTGTACAAGAGACAGGGATCAAGACCATCCCCATGGAAAAGAAATACAAAAATGCAAAATAGCTCTCTGGAGAGGCCTTACAAACAGCTGTGAAAAGAAGAGAAGTGAAAAGCCAAGGAGAAAAGGAAAGACATAAGCATCTGAATGCAGAGTTCCAAAGAATAACAAGAAGAGATAAGAAAGCCTTCTTCAGCAATCAATGCAAAGCAATAGAGGAAAACAACAGAATGGGAAAGACTAGAGATCTCTTCAAGAAAATTAGAGATACCAAGGGAACATATCATGCAAAAATGGGCTCAATAAAGGACAGAAATGGTATGGATGGACCTAACAGAAGCAGAAGATATTAAGAAGAGGTGGCAAGAATACACAGAAGAACTGTACAAAAAAGTTCTTCACGACCCAGATAATCATGATGGTATGATCACTCATCTGGAGCCACACATCCTGGAATGTGAAGTCAAGTGGGCCTTAGAAAGCATCACTATGAACAAAGCTAGTGAAGGTGATGGAATTCCAGTTGAGCTATTTCAAATCCTCAAAGATGATGCTGTGAAAGTGCTGCATTCAATATGCCAGCACATTTGGAAAACTCAGCAGTGGCCACAGGACTGGAAAAGGTCAGTTTTCATTCCAATTCCAAAGAAAGGCAATGCCAAAGAATGCTCAAACTACTGCACAATTGTACTCATCTCACATGCTAGTAATGTTCAAAATTCTCCAAGCCAGGCTTTAGCAATACGTGAACCGTGAACTTCCAAATGTTCGAGCTGGTTTTAGAAAAACCAGCAGAGGAACCAGAGATCAAATTGCCAACATCTGCTGGATCATGGAAAAAGCAAGAGAGTTCCAGAAAAACATCTACTTCTGCTTTATTGACTATGCCAAAGCCTTTGACTGTGATCC
>NW_024071785.1:0-6636 GCF_014754425.2 Oryx dammah
CTAGTGGAGGTGATGGAATTCCAATTGAGCTGTTTCAAATCCTGAAAGATGATGCTGTGAAAATGCTGCACTCAATATGCTAGCAAATTTGGAAAACTCAGCAATGGCCACAGGACTGGAAAAGGTCAGTTTTCCTTCCAGTCCCAAAGAAAGGCAATGCCAAAAAATGCTCAAACTACCGCACAATCGCACTCATCTCACATGCTAGTAAAGTAATGCCCAAAATTCTCCAAGCCAGGCTTCAGCAATACGTGAACCGTGAACTTCCTGATGTTCAAGCTGGTTTTAGAAAAGGCAGAGGAACCAGAGATCAAATTGCCAACATCCGCTGGATCATGGAAAAAGCAAGAGAGTTCCAGAAAAACATCTATTTCTGCTTTATTGACTATGCCAAAGCCTTTGACTGTGTGGATCACAATAAACCGTGGAAAATTCTGAAAGAGATGGGAATACCAGACCACCTGACCTGCCTCTTGAGAAATCTGTATGCAGGTCAGGAAGCAACAGTTCGAACTGGACATGGAACAACAGACTGGTTCCAAATAGGAAAAGGAGTATGTCAAGGCTGTATATTGTCACTCTGCTTATTTAACTTATATGCAGAGTACATCATGAGAAACGCTGGACTGGAAGAAACACAAGCTGGAATCAAGATTGCCAGGAGAAATATCAATCACCTCAGATATGCAGATGACACCACCCTTATGGCACAAAGTGAAGAGGAGCTAAAACGCCTCTTGATGACAGTGAAAGAGGAGAGCAAAAAAGTTGGCCTAAAGCTCAACATTCAGAAAACGAAGATCATGGCATCTGGTCCCATCACTTCATGGGAAATAGATGGGGAAACAGTGGAAACAGTGTCAGACTTTATTTTTTTGGGCTCCAAAATCACTGCAGATGGTGACTGCAGCCATGAAATTAAAAGACGCTTACTCCTTGGAAGAAAAGTTATGACCAACCTAGATAGCGTATTCAAAAGCAGAGACATTACTTTACCGACTAAGGTCCGGCTAGTCAAGGCTATGGTTTTTCCTGTGGTCATGTATGGATGTGAGAGTTGGACTGTGAAGAAGGCTGAGCGCCGAAGACTTGATGCTTTTGAACTGTGGTGTTGGAGAAGACTCTTGAGAGTCCCTTGGACTGCAAGGAGATCCAACCAGTCCATTCTGAAGGAGATCAACCCTGGGATTTCTTTGGAAGGAATGATGCTAAAGCTGAAACTCCAGTACTTTGGCCACCTCATGCGAAGAGTTGACTCATTGGAAAAGACTCTGATGCTGGGAGGGATTGGGGGCAGGAGGAGAAGGGGGCGACCGAGGATGAGATGGCTGGATGGCATCACGGACTCGATGGACGTGAGTCTGGGTGAACTCCAGCAGTTGGTGATGGACAGGGAGGCCTGGCATGCTGCGATTCATGGGGTCGCAAAAAGTTGGACACGACTGTGCAACTGAACTGAACTGAACTGAGCCTCATAGAATGAATTAAGAAAGATTTCTTTCTATTCTGTAAATTTGAGAACAGTATGGATAATGTAGAGATTATCTGTTTAGTAGAAGAAAACCACTTGTGCCTGATATTTCAGTGGCTAGTTCTTTGAATAGCTTATACATTTCTGCTGTGGGTTTTTGTTATTTTCATAACTTTTCTTGAGTTGACCTTCAGTTCAGTTCAGTCACTCAGTCGTGTCCATCTCTTTGCAACCCCATGAACTGCAGCACGCCAGGCTTCCCTGTCCATCACCAACTCCCAGAACTTACTCAAGTTCATGTCCATCAAGTCAGTGATGCCATCCAGCCATCTCATCCTCTGTCATCCCCTTCTTCTCCTGCCTTCAATCTTTCCCAGCATCAGGGTCTTTTCCAGTGAGTCAGTTCTTTGTGTCAGGTGGCCAAAGTATTGGAGTTTCAGCTTTAGCATCAGTCCTTCCAATGAATATTCAGGGTTGATTTCATTTAGGATTGACTGGTTTGATCTTGCAGTCCAAGGGACTCTCAAAAGTCTTCTCCAACATCACAGTTCAAAAGCAGTAATTCTTTGGTGCTCAGTTTTATGATTCAACTCTCCATACATGACATACAATATCCATACATGGCTACTGGAAAAACCCATAGCTTTGACTGTACAGACCTTTGTCGGTGGAGTAATGTCTGCTTTTTATTATGTTGTCTAGGTTTGTCATAGCTTTTCTTCCAAGGAACAAGCATCTTTTAATTTCATGCCTGCAGTCACCATCTGCAGTGATTTTGGAGCCCAAGAAAATAAAGTCTGTCACTGTTTCCATTGTTTCCCCATCTATGTGCCATGGAGTAATGGGACTGAATGCCATGATCTTAGTTTTCTGAATGTTGAGTTTTAAGCCAGCTTTTTAACTCTCATCTTCCACTTTTATCTAGAGGTTCTTTAGTTCCTCTTCACTTTCTGCCATAAGGGTGATGTCATCGGCACATATCTGAGGTTACTGATATTTCTCTCTACAGTCTTGATTCCAGCTTGTGCTTCATCCAGTCCAGCATTTCGCATGATGTACTATGCATATGAGTTAAATAAACAAGGTGACAGTATACAGCCTTGACATACTCCTTCCCCAATTTGGAACCAGTCCATTGTTCCAGTTCTAACTGTTGCTTCTTGACCTGCATATAGATTTCTCAGGAGGCAGGAAGGTAGTCTGGTATTACCATCTCTTCAAGCATTTTTAACAGTTTGTTGTGATCCACACAGTCAAAGGCTTTAGCATAGTCAATGAAGCAAATGTAGATGTTTTTATGAAATTCTCTTGCTTTTTTGTGAGCCAGTGGATGTTGGCAATTTGATCTCTGGTTCCTCTGCCTTTTCTAAATCTAACTTGAGCATCTGGAAGTTCTTGGTTCACGATTGTTGAAGCCTTGCTTGGAAAATTTTGAGCATTACTTTGCTAGCGTGTACTAGCAAAGTAATGAGTACAAAGTAATGAGATGAGTACAATTGTGCGTTAGTTTGAACATCCTTTGGCATTGCCTTTCTTTGTGATTGGAATGAAAGCTGACCTTTTCCAGTCCTGTGGCCAGGGGACCTTCCCAACCCAGGGATCGAGCCCAGGTCTTCTGCATTGCAGGTGAATTATTTACCATCTGAGCCAGCTGGAAAGCCCAGGAATACTGCAGTGGGTAGCCTATCCCTTTTCCAGGGGATCTTCCCAACCCAGGAATCAAATCAGGGTCTCCTGCATTGCAGATGGATTCTTTACCAGCTGAGCTATCAGGGAAGCCCCTTGAGTTGACCTTGGTAATTCCTATTTTCTTGACTAGCATCCATTTTATTTAATCTTCAGGTTTATTGACATTAAATTATATGTAATTCTCTGATAATTAAAAAAAAACTCTCCAGATCTGTAGTTATAATGTCCTTGTTCTTAGCCCTAGTGTTAATTATAACTTTTCTCTTATTTTTAGTTAATGAGACCTTCCAAAAGATTATCCACTTTTGTTAGTTTTCATTTTTTTATTTTTTATTAATCTTTAAAACTTAATTTAAAAACCTATTGTTTTTTATTGACGTATAGCTAATTTATCATATTGTGTTAGTTTCAGATGTGCAGCATAATGATTCAGTTTTACATATATTTTATATATTCAGATATATATATATATTTATATTTATTTTATATTTATATGTATAGGCTTCCTGTAGGCTTCCCAAGTGGCTCAGTGGTAAAGAATCCACCTGGCAATGCAGGAGACATAGGCTCAGTCCCTGGGTCAGGAAGATCTCCTGGGGGAAGAAATGGCAGCCCACTTCAGTATTCTTGCAGGAATAATCCCACGAACAGAACAGCCTGGCGGTGACTGAGCACATACATTATATATATATCCAGTTATATATATGTGTGTGTGTGTGTGTGTGTATATACAGATACAGATATTCCTTTTCAGATTCTTTTCTCCATATAGGTTATTACAGAATATTGAGTATAATTCCTTGTGCTATACAGTAGGTCCTTGTTGGTTATCTATTTTATATATAGTAGTATTTTATATATGTGTGTATCTGCTAATCCCAACCTCCTAATTTATCCACTGCCCCCCAACTCCCCTTTCACCTTTGGTAACCATAAATTTGTTTTCTGTGTCTTTCTGTTTCATTAATAAGTTCATTTATATAATTTTTTTTAGATTCCCAAATGTAAACAATATCACATTATAGTTGACTCTCTTTATGTGGCTTATTTCAGTTAGTAAGATAATCTCCAGGTCCATCCATGTTGCTGCTAATGGCATTATTTCACTTTTGTGGCTGAGTAATATTCTTACATACATATATGCCACATGTTCTTTACCCCATTCATCTGTTGATGGACATTAGGTTGCTTCCATGTCTTGACTATTGTAAATAGTGCTGAAGTGAACAGTGGGGTGCATATCTCTTGGTTTTCTCTGGGTATATGCCCAGTTATTTATTTTTTAAGACAAAGTTTTTAACTTAGGTATAGTTGATCTACAGTAGGTTAATTTCTGCTGTATGGCAAAGTGATTGAGTTATACATACATTTTTTTTACATGCTTTTTCATTATGGATTATCTTAGGATATTGAATATAGTTCCCTGTTATATAGTTGGACTTGTTTTTTATCCATTCTGTATGTAATAGTTTGCATCTGGTAACCCTGAATTCCCAGTCCATCACCCCCATATCCTCTTCCCCCTTGGCAACCACAAGTCTTTTCTCCGTGAGTCTTTTTGTTTCATAGATAGATTCATTTTAAAAGAAACAAAAATTTTTTGAGTCAATAAAGATTCAGTCTACTCTTCTTTTGACTTTTACTTTATGTTTATAATTTGGTCTTTATTTTCTTCTTTGAGTTTGTCACTCATTTTCTAGATTTTTGGGTTAAATATTCAGTTTGTCATTTTCAATCCTGTTTCCTCATAGAAATGTTTTAGTAGTTGTTATATAATCACCAAAGATGGCAATATTGAAAGATAACACTCATTTGAGTATGTAAGTTCTAAAAGTAAGCTCATTTTTTGTTACATTGTATCCTCACCTTGTATGAAAATCCAAAATGATAGGATACTGAAAGAGGAATTCCCCAAGTCAGTAGGTGCCCAATATGCTAATGGAGATCAGTGGAGAAATAACCCCAGAAAGAATGAAGGGATGAAGCCAAAGCAAAAACAATACCCAGCTGTGGATGTGACTGGTGATAGAAGCAAGGTCCAATGCTGTAAAGAACAATATTGCATAGGAACCTGGAATGTCAGGTCCACGAATCAAGGCAAATTGGAAGTGGTCAAACAAGAGATGGTAAGAGTGAACGTCAACATTCTAGGAATCAGCGAACTAAAATGGACTGGAATGGGTGAATTTAACTCAGATGACCATTATATCTACTACTGCAGGCAAGAATCCCTCAGAAGAAATGGAGTAGCCATCATGGTGAACAAAAGAGTCCGAAATGCAGCACTTGGATGCAATCTCAAAAACGACAGAATGATCTCTGTTCGTCTCCAAGGCAGACCATTCAATATCACAGTTATCCAAGTCTATGCCCCAACCAGTAACGCTGAAGAAGCTGAAGTTGAACGGTTCTGTGAGGACCTACAAGACCTTTTAGAACTAACACCCAAAAAAGATGTCCTTTTCATTATAGGGGACTGGAATGCAAAAGTAGGAAGTCAAGAAACACCTGGAGTAACAGGCAAATTTGGCCTTGGAATGCGGAATGAAGCAGGGCAAAGGCTAATAGAGTTTTGCCAAGAAAATGCACTGGTCATAGCAAACACCCTCTTCCAACAACACAAGAGAAGACTCTACACGTGGACATCACCAGATGGTCAACACCGAAATCAGATTGATTATATTCTTTGCAGCCAAACATGGAGAAGCTCTATACAGTCAGCAAAAACAAGACTGGGAGCTGACTGTGGCTCAGATCATGAACTCCTTATTACCAAATTCAGGCTCAAATTGAAGAAAGTAGAGAAAACCGCTAGATCATTCAGGTATGACCTAAATCAAGTCCCTTATGATTATACAGTGGAAGTGAGAAATAGATTTAAGGGCCTGGATCTGATAGATAGAGTGCCTGATGAACTATGGAATGAAGTTCGTGACATTGTACAGGAGACAGGGATCAAGACCATCCCCATGGAAAAGAAATGCAAAAAAGCAAAATGGCTGTCTGGGGAGGCCTTACAAATAGCTGTGAAAAGAAGAGAGGCGAAAAGCAAAGGAGAAAAGGAAAGATATAAGCATCTGAATGCAGAGTTCCAGAGAATAGCAAGGAGAGATAAGAAAGCCTTCCTCAGTGATCAGTGCAAAGAAACAGAGGAAAACAACAGAATAGGAAAGACTAGAGATCTCTTCAAGAAAATTAGAGATACCAAGGGAACATTTCATGCAAAGATGGGCTCGATAAAGGACAGAAATGGTATGGACCTAACAGAAGCAGAAGATATTAAGAAGAGGTGGCAAGAATACACAGAAGAACTGTACAAAAAAGATCTTCACGACCCAGATAATCATGATGGTGTGCTCACTCATCTAGAGCCAGACATCCTGGAATGTGAAGTCAAGTGGGTCTTAGAAAGCATCACTATGAACAAAACTAGTGGAGGTGATGGAATTCCAATTGAGCTGTTTCAAATCCTGAAA
>NW_024071786.1:0-6634 GCF_014754425.2 Oryx dammah
CTAGTGGAGGTGATGGAATTCCAATTGAGCTGTTTCAAATCCTGAAAGATGATGCTGTGAAAATGCTGCACTCAATATGCTAGCAAATTTGGAAAACTCAGCAATGGCCACAGGACTGGAAAAGGTCAGTTTTCCTTCCAGTCCCAAAGAAAGGCAATGCCAAAAAATGCTCAAACTACCGCACAATCGCACTCATCTCACATGCTAGTAAAGTAATGCCCAAAATTCTCCAAGCCAGGCTTCAGCAATACGTGAACCGTGAACTTCCTGATGTTCAAGCTGGTTTTAGAAAAGGCAGAGGAACCAGAGATCAAATTGCCAACATCCGCTGGATCATGGAAAAAGCAAGAGAGTTCCAGAAAAACATCTATTTCTGCTTTATTGACTATGCCAAAGCCTTTGACTGTGTGGATCACAATAAACCGTGGAAAATTCTGAAAGAGATGGGAATACCAGACCACCTGACCTGCCTCTTGAGAAATCTGTATGCAGGTCAGGAAGCAACAGTTCGAACTGGACATGGAACAACAGACTGGTTCCAAATAGGAAAAGGAGTATGTCAAGGCTGTATATTGTCACTCTGCTTATTTAACTTATATGCAGAGTACATCATGAGAAACGCTGGACTGGAAGAAACACAAGCTGGAATCAAGATTGCCAGGAGAAATATCAATCACCTCAGATATGCAGATGACACCACCCTTATGGCACAAAGTGAAGAGGAGCTAAAACGCCTCTTGATGACAGTGAAAGAGGAGAGCAAAAAAGTTGGCCTAAAGCTCAACATTCAGAAAACGAAGATCATGGCATCTGGTCCCATCACTTCATGGGAAATAGATGGGGAAACAGTGGAAACAGTGTCAGACTTTATTTTTTTGGGCTCCAAAATCACTGCAGATGGTGACTGCAGCCATGAAATTAAAAGACGCTTACTCCTTGGAAGAAAAGTTATGACCAACCTAGATAGCGTATTCAAAAGCAGAGACATTACTTTACCGACTAAGGTCCGGCTAGTCAAGGCTATGGTTTTTCCTGTGGTCATGTATGGATGTGAGAGTTGGACTGTGAAGAAGGCTGAGCGCCGAAGACTTGATGCTTTTGAACTGTGGTGTTGGAGAAGACTCTTGAGAGTCCCTTGGACTGCAAGGAGATCCAACCAGTCCATTCTGAAGGAGATCAACCCTGGGATTTCTTTGGAAGGAATGATGCTAAAGCTGAAACTCCAGTACTTTGGCCACCTCATGCGAAGAGTTGACTCATTGGAAAAGACTCTGATGCTGGGAGGGATTGGGGGCAGGAGGAGAAGGGGGCGACCGAGGATGAGATGGCTGGATGGCATCACGGACTCGATGGACGTGAGTCTGGGTGAACTCCAGCAGTTGGTGATGGACAGGGAGGCCTGGCATGCTGCGATTCATGGGGTCGCAAAAAGTTGGACACGACTGTGCAACTGAACTGAACTGAACTGAGCCTCATAGAATGAATTAAGAAAGATTTCTTTCTATTCTGTAAATTTGAGAACAGTATGGATAATGTAGAGATTATCTGTTTAGTAGAAGAAAACCACTTGTGCCTGATATTTCAGTGGCTAGTTCTTTGAATAGCTTATACATTTCTGCTGTGGGTTTTTGTTATTTTCATAACTTTTCTTGAGTTGACCTTCAGTTCAGTTCAGTCACTCAGTCGTGTCCATCTCTTTGCAACCCCATGAACTGCAGCACGCCAGGCTTCCCTGTCCATCACCAACTCCCAGAACTTACTCAAGTTCATGTCCATCAAGTCAGTGATGCCATCCAGCCATCTCATCCTCTGTCATCCCCTTCTTCTCCTGCCTTCAATCTTTCCCAGCATCAGGGTCTTTTCCAGTGAGTCAGTTCTTTGTGTCAGGTGGCCAAAGTATTGGAGTTTCAGCTTTAGCATCAGTCCTTCCAATGAATATTCAGGGTTGATTTCATTTAGGATTGACTGGTTTGATCTTGCAGTCCAAGGGACTCTCAAAAGTCTTCTCCAACATCACAGTTCAAAAGCAGTAATTCTTTGGTGCTCAGTTTTATGATTCAACTCTCCATACATGACATACAATATCCATACATGGCTACTGGAAAAACCCATAGCTTTGACTGTACAGACCTTTGTCGGTGGAGTAATGTCTGCTTTTTATTATGTTGTCTAGGTTTGTCATAGCTTTTCTTCCAAGGAACAAGCATCTTTTAATTTCATGCCTGCAGTCACCATCTGCAGTGATTTTGGAGCCCAAGAAAATAAAGTCTGTCACTGTTTCCATTGTTTCCCCATCTATGTGCCATGGAGTAATGGGACTGAATGCCATGATCTTAGTTTTCTGAATGTTGAGTTTTAAGCCAGCTTTTTAACTCTCATCTTCCACTTTTATCTAGAGGTTCTTTAGTTCCTCTTCACTTTCTGCCATAAGGGTGATGTCATCGGCACATATCTGAGGTTACTGATATTTCTCTCTACAGTCTTGATTCCAGCTTGTGCTTCATCCAGTCCAGCATTTCGCATGATGTACTATGCATATGAGTTAAATAAACAAGGTGACAGTATACAGCCTTGACATACTCCTTCCCCAATTTGGAACCAGTCCATTGTTCCAGTTCTAACTGTTGCTTCTTGACCTGCATATAGATTTCTCAGGAGGCAGGAAGGTAGTCTGGTATTACCATCTCTTCAAGCATTTTTAACAGTTTGTTGTGATCCACACAGTCAAAGGCTTTAGCATAGTCAATGAAGCAAATGTAGATGTTTTTATGAAATTCTCTTGCTTTTTTGTGAGCCAGTGGATGTTGGCAATTTGATCTCTGGTTCCTCTGCCTTTTCTAAATCTAACTTGAGCATCTGGAAGTTCTTGGTTCACGATTGTTGAAGCCTTGCTTGGAAAATTTTGAGCATTACTTTGCTAGCGTGTACTAGCAAAGTAATGAGTACAAAGTAATGAGATGAGTACAATTGTGCGTTAGTTTGAACATCCTTTGGCATTGCCTTTCTTTGTGATTGGAATGAAAGCTGACCTTTTCCAGTCCTGTGGCCAGGGGACCTTCCCAACCCAGGGATCGAGCCCAGGTCTTCTGCATTGCAGGTGAATTATTTACCATCTGAGCCAGCTGGAAAGCCCAGGAATACTGCAGTGGGTAGCCTATCCCTTTTCCAGGGGATCTTCCCAACCCAGGAATCAAATCAGGGTCTCCTGCATTGCAGATGGATTCTTTACCAGCTGAGCTATCAGGGAAGCCCCTTGAGTTGACCTTGGTAATTCCTATTTTCTTGACTAGCATCCATTTTATTTAATCTTCAGGTTTATTGACATTAAATTATATGTAATTCTCTGATAATTAAAAAAAAACTCTCCAGATCTGTAGTTATAATGTCCTTGTTCTTAGCCCTAGTGTTAATTATAACTTTTCTCTTATTTTTAGTTAATGAGACCTTCCAAAAGATTATCCACTTTTGTTAGTTTTCATTTTTTTATTTTTTATTAATCTTTAAAACTTAATTTAAAAACCTATTGTTTTTTATTGACGTATAGCTAATTTATCATATTGTGTTAGTTTCAGATGTGCAGCATAATGATTCAGTTTTACATATATTTTATATATTCAGATATATATATATATTTATATTTATTTTATATTTATATGTATAGGCTTCCTGTAGGCTTCCCAAGTGGCTCAGTGGTAAAGAATCCACCTGGCAATGCAGGAGACATAGGCTCAGTCCCTGGGTCAGGAAGATCTCCTGGGGGAAGAAATGGCAGCCCACTTCAGTATTCTTGCAGGAATAATCCCACGAACAGAACAGCCTGGCGGTGACTGAGCACATACATTATATATATATCCAGTTATATATATGTGTGTGTGTGTGTGTGTATATACAGATACAGATATTCCTTTTCAGATTCTTTTCTCCATATAGGTTATTACAGAATATTGAGTATAATTCCTTGTGCTATACAGTAGGTCCTTGTTGGTTATCTATTTTATATATAGTAGTATTTTATATATGTGTGTATCTGCTAATCCCAACCTCCTAATTTATCCACTGCCCCCCAACTCCCCTTTCACCTTTGGTAACCATAAATTTGTTTTCTGTGTCTTTCTGTTTCATTAATAAGTTCATTTATATAATTTTTTTTAGATTCCCAAATGTAAACAATATCACATTATAGTTGACTCTCTTTATGTGGCTTATTTCAGTTAGTAAGATAATCTCCAGGTCCATCCATGTTGCTGCTAATGGCATTATTTCACTTTTGTGGCTGAGTAATATTCTTACATACATATATGCCACATGTTCTTTACCCCATTCATCTGTTGATGGACATTAGGTTGCTTCCATGTCTTGACTATTGTAAATAGTGCTGAAGTGAACAGTGGGGTGCATATCTCTTGGTTTTCTCTGGGTATATGCCCAGTTATTTATTTTTTAAGACAAAGTTTTTAACTTAGGTATAGTTGATCTACAGTAGGTTAATTTCTGCTGTATGGCAAAGTGATTGAGTTATACATACATTTTTTTTACATGCTTTTTCATTATGGATTATCTTAGGATATTGAATATAGTTCCCTGTTATATAGTTGGACTTGTTTTTTATCCATTCTGTATGTAATAGTTTGCATCTGGTAACCCTGAATTCCCAGTCCATCACCCCCATATCCTCTTCCCCCTTGGCAACCACAAGTCTTTTCTCCGTGAGTCTTTTTGTTTCATAGATAGATTCATTTTAAAAGAAACAAAAATTTTTTGAGTCAATAAAGATTCAGTCTACTCTTCTTTTGACTTTTACTTTATGTTTATAATTTGGTCTTTATTTTCTTCTTTGAGTTTGTCACTCATTTTCTAGATTTTTGGGTTAAATATTCAGTTTGTCATTTTCAATCCTGTTTCCTCATAGAAATGTTTTAGTAGTTGTTATATAATCACCAAAGATGGCAATATTGAAAGATAACACTCATTTGAGTATGTAAGTTCTAAAAGTAAGCTCATTTTTTGTTACATTGTATCCTCACCTTGTATGAAAATCCAAAATGATAGGATACTGAAAGAGGAATTCCCCAAGTCAGTAGGTGCCCAATATGCTACTGGAGATCAGTGGAGAAATAACCCCAGAAAGAATGAAGGGATGAAGCCAAAGCAAAAACAATACCCAGCTGTGGATGTGACTGGTGATAGAAGCAAGGTCCAATGCTGTAAAGAACAATATTGCATAGGAACCTGGAATGTCAGGTCCACGAATCAAGGCAAATTGGAAGTGGTCAAACAAGAGATGGTAAGAGTGAACGTCAACATTCTAGGAATCAGCGAACTAAAATGGACTGGAATGGGTGAATTTAACTCAGATGACCATTATATCTACTACTGCAGGCAAGAATCCCTCAGAAGAAATGGAGTAGCCATCATGGTGAACAAAAGAGTCCGAAATGCAGCACTTGGATGCAATCTCAAAAACGACAGAATGATCTCTGTTCGTCTCCAAGGCAGACCATTCAATATCACAGTTATCCAAGTCTATGCCCCAACCAGTAACGCTGAAGAAGCTGAAGTTGAACGGTTCTGTGAGGACCTACAAGACCTTTTAGAACTAACACCCAAAAAAGATGTCCTTTTCATTATAGGGGACTGGAATGCAAAAGTAGGAAGTCAAGAAACACCTGGAGTAACAGGCAAATTTGGCCTTGGAATGCGGAATGAAGCAGGGCAAAGGCTAATAGAGTTTTGCCAAGAAAATGCACTGGTCATAGCAAACACCCTCTTCCAACAACACAAGAGAAGACTCTACACGTGGACATCACCAGATGGTCAACACCGAAATCAGATTGATTATATTCTTTGCAGCCAAACATGGAGAAGCTCTATACAGTCAGCAAAAACAAGACTGGGAGCTGACTGTGGCTCAGATCATGAACTCCTTATTACCAAATTCAGGCTCAAATTGAAGAAAGTAGAGAAAACCGCTAGATCATTCAGGTATGACCTAAATCAAGTCCCTTATGATTATACAGTGGAAGTGAGAAATAGATTTAAGGGCCTGGATCTGATAGATAGAGTGCCTGATGAACTATGGAATGAAGTTCGTGACATTGTACAGGAGACAGGGATCAAGACCATCCCCATGGAAAAGAAATGCAAAAAAGCAAAATGGCTGTCTGGGGAGGCCTTACAAATAGCTGTGAAAAGAAGAGAGGCGAAAAGCAAAGGAGAAAAGGAAAGATATAAGCATCTGAATGCAGAGTTCCAGAGAATAGCAAGGAGAGATAAGAAAGCCTTCCTCAGTGATCAGTGCAAAGAAACAGAGGAAAACAACAGAATAGGAAAGACTAGAGATCTCTTCAAGAAAATTAGAGATACCAAGGGAACATTTCATGCAAAGATGGGCTCGATAAAGGACAGAAATGGTATGGACCTAACAGAAGCAGAAGATATTAAGAAGAGGTGGCAAGAATACACAGAAGAACTGTACAAAAAAGATCTTCACGACCCAGATAATCATGATGGTGTGCTCACTCATCTAGAGCCAGACATCCTGGAATGTGAAGTCAAGTGGGTCTTAGAAAGCATCACTATGAACAAAACTAGTGGAGGTGATGGAATTCCAATTGAGCTGTTTCAAATCCTGAAA
>NW_024071788.1:0-6631 GCF_014754425.2 Oryx dammah
CCATCCTGAGGGTATCCTTGGACTCTGCTGAGGCTGGACCCCAGCAAGTGGTGCCTGAACAGGGATATCCGAAGGTAAGCTCCCCCATTGTGCAGTTTTTCGGGATGGCTAGTACCCCCCTGCATAAGATAGGTAGGGTGAGTAGGAGTGGGTAGTGTTGAATCTTTCTTTGCAGACAAAAATCTCTGACACGGGTAATAATGAGTGAAAAGAACGACAACTCTTTATAGGACTAATTTTGCAACTGTTAAACAAAAGAGGAATTAAAGTTAAGGCTAATGTTCAATCCTTTTTTACATTTGTACAAGACCCATGTCCTTGGTTTCCAGAAGAGGGCACTGTTGATTTAGATACTTGGGAGAAGGTAGGGAAACAGTTGAAAACTTATACTTTGCATGGGCCAGAAAAGGTTCCTGTAGATGCTTTTGCTCTGTGGAATATGACTAAAAATATCCTGGACCTCCGTCATGAGGCTGTTAGACAGCCTATGGCAGAAGCTATAGCAGTGTGTGGGGCCCTAAATGGGAAACCTTGAAAAGAAGGGCTAGCTTTGTGGTTTAGAGCTAAGATGGCACCTGGCGGAAGAGATGAGGGCACGGCCTAAGTTGTCAAAATTTTTGATTGGCCCTCTTGATTTCCGTGCACGTGGACAACGCGTGATCACCATAGACCCCTGTCATGATGTAAGCACGTGGTAATCTGACCTTTAACTTGATTGGTAGAACTATGGAAAGTTCCTTGCAAAACCCCCCTGCTTGCCTATATAAACCAAGAGCTTACGACAATAAAGCGGAACTGCTCAGACAGAACCCCTGTCATGTCTGATTGTCTCTCGCTCGCCGGGGGGCTGGGTTGGCAGACAGCAGGCTCACTTTTCCTCGGGACCCCTCGGCCTTGCTGAGGGAAGTTCCACTGCCTCTCTCTTTCTGCGGAGCGCCTCCCGCAGCGGTGGATGGTGGTGGGTCTCCACCTTCTGCGCAGATCATATTTTCTGCCATTGACAAAGAAAAGGAGGGAGACTGTGCTCTACCTCCCGAGGAAGGAGAGGGCTTGCAGGACGCTGTGGCTGGGCGCCCTTGCGAGCCCCCTCCCCCTCTATGCAAACCTTTAAAAATTTATCCACCACTTTCTGATTTAAGGCGACCACCGCCACCTCCGCTTGTGCCTCTCAGACCCAGGAGTTCCCCACTTTGCCTCCAAAGCCTCCCAGAGCATTGCCTAAGGCTAAGGAAGATAAAGAGGTTTTTTTTTTTGAAACAAAGGAGCTTTTAAAGCAGACAAAATTTAAATGCACAATATACAGAGCCTGCTCCTTGGAGAAAATGCCCTCAGGGGGGCCTCACCCAGGCTTAAAAAGAAAGAAAGAAAAATAATCGTAATAAAAAAGATTCTACAAATAAAAAATGTTTCTCTTGTGGCCAAATGGGGCATTTTTGTCGGTAATGTCCTGCCAAGCAGGGACAACAAGCCGTGCCAATCAACCCCAGGTAGCTCAGGACTGGACAACAAGCCGTGCCAATCAACCCCAGGTAGCTCAGGACTGGACCTCAGTTCCACCACAACAATATTTATCCCTGAAGTGCAGGTTACTCAGATTCCAACGGGAGTGGCTGGCCCCCTGCTAGTGCGTAGCTCACTTTCTTTTCAAGGAATTTCAGTGGTGCCTGGTGTAGTCGATTCTGATTATACTGAGGAAATTAAAGTTTTGACCTTGCCGCCTACTAAAACTGTACAAATTAATAAAGGTCAAAGAAATGCACAGCCTTTGCTTTTACCTTATTATCAGACAGGAAAAACCTTGACTTCTCAAGCTAGGGGCCCCAGAGGATTTGGATCTAGTGATCTAGCTTTTTGGGTGCAGGAAATTACAGCTTCTAGGCCTTTAAAAGGTCTTTTAATTCAAGGAAATAAAATGTCAGGGCTGTTAGATACTAGAGCAGACATCTCTTGCATTGCTGGAAAAGGTCAAAAAGACAATTAACTGCTGAAAGCTCAAGAGGCTTTACACAAGGTAAAACAGGCTTTATCTAATAGCTATGTAAAAATAATTAACCTCATAGCCCCTTGGCAATTTCTCTGCCTAGCTACTCCCATTGCACCCACAGGTGCCTTGTGGCAGGAGGGCCCTCTAGAATGGGTTAATCTTCCTGCTCAGGTCAAAAGGGTGGTAGCCTCATACCTGGGACTCGTGGCTGCTCTTATATTAAAAGGGAGAAGATGTAGTCTTGAATTATTTGGCAAAGAACCATTAGGAATTGTAATTCCATATAACAAGAACAGCTTGACCCCCTTTAATGTTTGATGAAAATTGGCAGATTGCTATAGGAAACTATTTTGGTCAAATTCTACACCATTTACCCTCACATGCTTTGTTAAACTTTATATCTAAACACCAGGTTGTTTGCCCTGTTGTCCCTGCAAACAATTCCCTATCCCAGATGCTCAAATGGTCTTTACTGACAGGTCAGCTATGGCAGAGCTTCTATAGTTACAAGAAATCAGCATAAGGTTTTACAAACACAGAAAACTTCAACTCAAAAAGCTGAACTCACAGCTGTTATGGAGACTTTCGTTATGTTTGCAGAAGAAAAATTTAACCTTTATTCTGACTCTCAGTAGGTGGTCAGGCTGTTTCCACACACTGAGACTGCAGTTCTGCTCAAAAACAAAACTACAATATTTCACTTATTAACTAAATTACAACAATAAATTTGGAAATGGAACCAAGCCTTTTACATTGGCCATATTCGAGCCCATTCTGGATTGCCCGGACCTTTACATGTCCTAAATGATCTGACAGATTCATTAACCAAGGTCACAGTGACACCTGCCTTTGAAGAAGCCCAAGCCTCTCACTCACTTCATCATCAAAATGCTACCACATTAAGATATCAATTTCAAATTCCTCAAGAATCTGCTCGAGAGATTGCTCGTTCCTGTTCACACTGTCCTACTACTATGAAAAATTTGCCTATGAGAGTTAACCCTTGTGGTCTTAAACCTAATATGCTCTGACAGATAGATGTGACTCATATTTCCTCATTTAAAAAATTGTCTTTTGTTCATGTAACCATAGATACTTTTTCTCATGTTATCATTGCAACTGCCTGCACAGGGAAAGCATATAAAGAGGTAGTACAACATCTCTTTACTTGTTTTTCATATTTAGGCTTACCAAAGGCTTTAAAAACTGACAACACTCCTGCTTACACTTCCAAGTCTTTCCAAAAATTTTATATAAAGTTTCAAATAAAACATAACACAGGCATCCCTTATAACGTGCAAGGACAAGCTATAGTAGAAAGAACACATCAAACATTAAAAATACAAATCCAAAAGTTGCAAAAAGGAGAGTTCAAATATAGTTCCCCCATCAGATTCTTAAACATGCTCTCTTTGTAATAAATAACCTAAATGCTGATTTGTCTGAAACCACTGCAATGCTTCATCATTGGTATCCAGAACAACAAAATACAAAGCCGTTGGCGAAACAGAAGGACCTCCTCTCCGGACAATGGAGGGGTCCTGACCCACTGTTAACTAGTGGTCGAGGATATGCTTGTATTTTTCCACAGGACACAGATTCTCCAATTTGGATCCTGGACAGACTGATTTGTCATGTCGCAGACCCCCAGGCACCTGGTTCCCCCATTGCCTTGACCACAAAAGAGGAAGGGCACTCCTCTGCCCCTGCCTCCGCCGCCCACCTGGAAAAGTCCAGCAGAACCCAAGACAACCGACATTGGAGATCCTGGATGAACAGCGAGTGGACCCACCCACCAGACAGTTGTCACAGCTCCGTGTAAGAGATCATGTTCCCCCTATTCCCTTACACCGCAAAAAATCACCAAGACGCCCTGCTTGGGTGACTCAGCAAGCCTCCATACCTACCTGGGGGCAGATTAAAACGCTCTGCCACCAGGCACAGGGGATAGCTTCTCCACAGGGATCTTCAACTTCCAGAGAGAGTGTTTATTGCTATGCTTGCCTTACTATCTTGCCAGGTAAGTGCCTCCTCTTCCACACCGGGAAATTACTGGACATAGTTCCCTGATCCTCCAACTTTTCAAGTAGTTACATGGAGCAGTGACCCTATAAGGGTTAATACAGACCAACCTCGTCTTCTGGGAGGATCTTATACTTCCTATGTAAAAGGCCACTACCCTATTAATTTCAATTATACCTTTAGGGGATTGACAGATGGTCATCCTGTTTGCTTTAACTTCCCCTTTAGCCATACAGGAAACTTTTACTCCCACTACAGAGGGATATATCGGAGCCTCCAGAAAGGCAATTCTGACAGATTCCCCAACCTCAAGATTTACATTTAAAGGGGATCGGTCAGTTTGGATATTACAAGCTCGTATGCCCAGGGGCCTTGACCCCTATAAATCATTATTCCTCAAAGCTCCATCAAAATATCCAAATTGTAATGATGTTGTTCCCTCAGATGTCACATGGAAAACTACAGATGACCATTTAGGGTATCCGATTTGGAAATCTTGTACTTATAATTAGAAAATTGATTACAGAATACCAGGAGGAGGAAATTATACAATTCAGGGCTGGAACAACCCAAATCCAGGTCAGGACGCAACATCCGATTGTGATTTTACCGACAGACTTGACAATTGGAAGGAATACTTGGTTCCTTGGCCATTAGCCACCAATAGATGGCATCATAATCACTTTGTTTCTCCTATGTGGTCCTATGCAAGCAAAGACAAAACCTTTTGGCAACCTGAGACTTGGAGAGGCCTTGCCGCTACTGCCTCTATTACTTTAACCCAGCCAGAAAATGATTCTATTTACTCTAGTTTAGCTTGTCTACCCTCTCCCTATGTTTTTCTCTTCACTAATGATTCCAGAAGACTTAATATACAAATGAATTCTTCAGGTGGACCTAATGTAGTATCTTGTGAACAGTGTATGCTCTCATCTTGTTTGACCCCTCAATATAATGTTTTTTCCTTTGTGGTGTTACAACGTCCACCCTATCTTATGGTGCCTGTGACTGTAACTACTTATTGGTATGATAACTATGGTCTTGCTGTGTTACAACAATCACAAGATTTAACGCGATCGCAACGGTTTGTGGGCTTATTTATCTTGGGAGTATCAGCTTTAATAACTACAATTACTTCTGTTACTGTACATTGCCTCAACAAGTGCATACTGCTCAATATGTTGACACTATGTCTAAAAATGTTTAACACTGGCAACACAGGAAGTTATAGATAAAAAGCTAGAAATGAAGGTAGATGCCCTGGAAGAAGTGGTAACACATATTGGGACTGAATTACAGACATTAAAAGTGAAGTTGGCACTAACACCCCTAAAAGTGAACGAGACAGATTATAACTGGAAGAAAATTAAAAACCACATTTCGGGGGTATGGAATAGTTCCAACATTAGTCTAGATTTAGGGAAACTTCATAATCAGATAAAGACCATGGAACACTCCTGATTACATTTTACTGTCACAGGAGCAACAAATGACTTTTTCCATGCATTTTCTAACTTTATTTCAGGAAAAAAATTTCTGTCTACTATGTTTAGCTATGCTGCTGTGGCCACTCCAATTCTGCTTCTCATAATTATTCTTCCTTGTATTGTTAAAACTCTTCAACGGAACACTCAGAAGCTTGCGACTGAATTACATCTGGCTGTCTTAAAAAATAAAAAAGGGGGAAATGCCAGGAGCCAGCACGGGAGATCCCACCCATGGCAAGGTCATGCGAAGGAGACCTGACAAGCAAGGCTCAGGACTCAAGGGACTCCCTTGGCCGATCCCACCCATGAGAAGGTCATGCGGAAGAGACCTGATGAGCAAGGCGGATCAGGACTCGAGGGACCCCCTGGACCTGCTTGAGCATCTACCCCAAAACCAGAATCTGTCTTACTCTCTTATGCCTTTCACCAACTCTTCTGACATTAACAGGGGGCTATCCCTGACCACCTTTCTATGGAGAAAATCAACTTAGGGCTCTAGTTGATAAATCTCCTGGGCATGAAGAAGTAGTTCAACTCAAACCGCTTGTTAGCATTCTAGCTTACTAGGCAGGTTTATCCAGACTCTTGCAACATTGTTGAGCCAATGCTTGCTGCCAAGTTCCCACATCCCTTATCCATTGTGTTCCTGGGAGTGCATATAGTTAGGATGTAGAAAAAACAAGTAGTAGCCTTAGCATTAGCAACGTTAGACTTTGAGTTAATAAGTTCTTTCTTTGCTGTAACCCACTGAACCTTTGCTCCATAAAAATGTAACTCTGTACTTTAAGGGTGATGCAGGCTAAGGAATTTAAAAGAAAACATTTCAAGGGAAAGTAAGTGTTCTAGCTGACCAACCTTTATCAAAAAGGGGTCATAAAATGTAAACAGGCCTCCGGGCCAGGAGATAATGTACAAAAAATAAGACCCTTGTTTGTGAAATGGTATGCAGGAAGAAACCTGGTATCGATAAAAGTTAATACTGATGGAATGTTGAGCTGACTCTGCATGACTCTGCATTTTTCACTTTGCTCAATGTACAACTCAGGGTATAAAAGCTCCCTCTGAAAATAAAGTGACGGGCCTCGCTCACAAAAGCTTGGTCACCCCGTGTCATTCTTTCATTATTTTCGCCAACGCC
>NW_024071789.1:0-6631 GCF_014754425.2 Oryx dammah
CCATCCTGAGGGTATCCTTGGACTCTGCTGAGGCTGGACCCCAGCAAGTGGTGCCTGAACAGGGATATCCGAAGGTAAGCTCCCCCATTGTGCAGTTTTTCGGGATGGCTAGTACCCCCCTGCATAAGATAGGTAGGGTGAGTAGGAGTGGGTAGTGTTGAATCTTTCTTTGCAGACAAAAATCTCTGACATGGGTAATAATGAGTGAAAAGAACGACAACTCTTTATAGGACTAATTTTGCAACTGTTAAACAAAAGAGGAATTAAAGTTAAGGCTAATGTTCAATCCTTTTTTACATTTGTACAAGACCCATGTCCTTGGTTTCCAGAAGAGGGCACTGTTGATTTAGATACTTGGGAGAAGGTAGGGAAACAGTTGAAAACTTATACTTTGCATGGGCCAGAAAAGGTTCCTGTAGATGCTTTTGCTCTGTGGAATATGACTAAAAATATCCTGGACCTCCGTCATGAGGCTGTTAGACAGCCTATGGCAGAAGCTATAGCAGTGTGTGGGGCCCTAAATGGGAAACCTTAAAAAGAAGGGCTAGCTTTGTGGTTTAGAGCTAAGATGGCACCTGGCGGAAGAGATGAGGGCACGGCCTAAGTTGTCAAAATTTTTGATTGGCCCTCTTGATTTCCGTGCACGTGGACAACGCGTGATCACCATAGACCCCTGTCATGATGTAAGCACGTGGTAATCTGACCTTTAACTTGATTGGTAGAACTATGGAAAGTTCCTTGCAAAACCCCCCTGCTTGCCTATATAAACCAAGAGCTTACGACAATAAAGCGGAACTGCTCAGACAGAACCCCTGTCATGTCTGATTGTCTCTCGCTCGCCGGGGGGCTGGGTTGGCAGACAGCAGGCTCACTTTTCCTCGGGACCCCTCGGCCTTGCTGAGGGAAGTTCCACTGCCTCTCTCTTTCTGCGGAGCGCCTCCCGCAGCGGTGGATGGTGGTGGGTCTCCACCTTCTGCGCAGATCATATTTTCTGCCATTGACAAAGAAAAGGAGGGAGACTGTGCTCTACCTCCCGAGGAAGGAGAGGGCTTGCAGGACGCTGTGGCTGGGCGCCCTTGCGAGCCCCCTCCCCCTCTATGCAAACCTTTAAAAATTTATCCACCACTTTCTGATTTAAGGCGACCACCGCCACCTCCGCTTGTGCCTCTCAGACCCAGGAGTTCCCCACTTTGCCTCCAAAGCCTCCCAGAGCATTGCCTAAGGCTAAGGAAGATAAAGAGGTTTTTTTTTTTGAAACAAAGGAGCTTTTAAAGCAGACAAAATTTAAATGCACAATATACAGAGCCTGCTCCTTGGAGAAAATGCCCTCAGGGGGGCCTCACCCAGGCTTAAAAAGAAAGAAAGAAAAATAATCGTAATAAAAAAGATTCTACAAATAAAAAATGTTTCTCTTGTGGCCAAATGGGGCATTTTTGTCGGTAATGTCCTGCCAAGCAGGGACAACAAGCCGTGCCAATCAACCCCAGGTAGCTCAGGACTGGACAACAAGCCGTGCCAATCAACCCCAGGTAGCTCAGGACTGGACCTCAGTTCCACCACAACAATATTTATCCCTGAAGTGCAGGTTACTCAGATTCCAACGGGAGTGGCTGGCCCCCTGCTAGTGCGTAGCTCACTTTCTTTTCAAGGAATTTCAGTGGTGCCTGGTGTAGTCGATTCTGATTATACTGAGGAAATTAAAGTTTTGACCTTGCCGCCTACTAAAACTGTACAAATTAATAAAGGTCAAAGAAATGCACAGCCTTTGCTTTTACCTTATTATCAGACAGGAAAAACCTTGACTTCTCAAGCTAGGGGCCCCAGAGGATTTGGATCTAGTGATCTAGCTTTTTGGGTGCAGGAAATTACAGCTTCTAGGCCTTTAAAAGGTCTTTTAATTCAAGGAAATAAAATGTCAGGGCTGTTAGATACTAGAGCAGACATCTCTTGCATTGCTGGAAAAGGTCAAAAAGACAATTAACTGCTGAAAGCTCAAGAGGCTTTACACAAGGTAAAACAGGCTTTATCTAATAGCTATGTAAAAATAATTAACCTCATAGCCCCTTGGCAGTTTCTCTGCCTAGCTACTCCCATTGCACCCACAGGTGCCTTGTGGCAGGAGGGCCCTCTAGAATGGGTTAATCTTCCTGCTCAGGTCAAAAGGGTGGTAGCCTCATACCTGGGACTCGTGGCTGCTCTTATATTAAAAGGGAGAAGATGTAGTCTTGAATTATTTGGCAAAGAACCATTAGGAATTGTAATTCCATATAACAAGAACAGCTTGACCCCCTTTAATGTTTGATGAAAATTGGCAGATTGCTATAGGAAACTATTTTGGTCAAATTCTACACCATTTACCCTCACATGCTTTGTTAAACTTTATATCTAAACACCAGGTTGTTTGCCCTGTTGTCCCTGCAAACAATTCCCTATCCCAGATGCTCAAATGGTCTTTACTGACAGGTCAGCTATGGCAGAGCTTCTATAGTTACAAGAAATCAGCATAAGGTTTTACAAACACAGAAAACTTCAACTCAAAAAGCTGAACTCACAGCTGTTATGGAGACTTTCGTTATGTTTGCAGAAGAAAAATTTAACCTTTATTCTGACTCTCAGTAGGTGGTCAGGCTGTTTCCACACACTGAGACTGCAGTTCTGCTCAAAAACAAAACTACAATATTTCACTTATTAACTAAATTACAACAATAAATTTGGAAATGGAACCAAGCCTTTTACATTGGCCATATTCGAGCCCATTCTGGATTGCCCGGACCTTTACATGTCCTAAATGATCTGACAGATTCATTAACCAAGGTCACAGTGACACCTGCCTTTGAAGAAGCCCGAGCCTCTCACTCACTTCATCATCAAAATGCTACCACATTAAGATATCAATTTCAAATTCCTCAAGAATCTGCTCGAGAGATTGCTCGTTCCTGTTCACACTGTCCTACTACTATGAAAAATTTGCCTATGAGAGTTAACCCTTGTGGTCTTAAACCTAATATGCTCTGAAAGATAGATGTGACTCATATTTCCTCATTTAAAAAATTGTCTTTTGTTCATGTAACCATAGATACTTTTTCTCATGTTATCATTGCAACTGCCTGCACAGGGAAAGCATATAAAGAGGTAGTACAACATCTCTTTACTTGTTTTTCATATTTAGGCTTACCAAAGGCTTTAAAAACTGACAACACTCCTGCTTACACTTCCAAGTCTTTCCAAAAATTTTATATAAAGTTTCAAATAAAACATAACACAGGCATCCCTTATAACGTGCAAGGACAAGCTATAGTAGAAAGAACACATCAAACATTAAAAATACAAATCCAAAAGTTGCAAAAAGGAGAGTTCAAATATAGTTCCCCCATCAGATTCTTAAACATGCTCTCTTTGTAATAAATAACCTAAATGCTGATTTGTCTGAAACCACTGCAATGCTTCATCATTGGTATCCAGAACAACAAAATACAAAGCCGTTGGCGAAACAGAAGGACCTCCTCTCCGGACAATGGAGAGGTCCTGACCCACTGTTAACTAGTGGTCGAGGATATGCTTGTATTTTTCCACAGGACACAGATTCTCCAATTTGGATCCTGGACAGACTGATTTGTCATGTCACAGACCCCCAGGCACCTGGTTCCCCCATTGCCTTGACCACAAAAGAGGAAGGGCACTCCTCTGCCCCTGCCTCCGCCGCCCACCTGGAAAAGTCCAGCAGAACCCAAGACAACCGACATTGGAGATCCTGGATGAACAGCGAGTGGACCCACCCACCAGACAGTTGTCACAGCTCCGTGTAAGAGATCATGTTCCCCCTATTCCCTTACACCGCAAAAAATCACCAAGACGCCCTGCTTGGGTGACTCAGCAAGCCTCCATACCTACCTGGGGGCAGATTAAAACGCTCTGCCACCAGGCACAGGGGATAGCTTCTCCACAGGGATCTTCAACTTCCAGAGAGAGTGTTTATTGCTATGCTTGCCTTACTATCTTGCCAGGTAAGTGCCTCCTCTTCCACACTGGGAAATTACTGGACATAGTTCCCTGATCCTCCAACTTTTCAAGTAGTTACATGGAGCAGTGACCCTATAAGGGTTAATACAGACCAACCTCGTCTTCTGGGAGGATCTTATACTTCCTATGTAAAAGGCCACTACCCTATTAATTTCAATTATACCTTTAGGGGATTGACAGATGGTCATCCTGTTTGCTTTAACTTCCCCTTTAGCCATACAGGAAACTTTTACTCCCACTACAGAGGGATATATCGGAGCCTCCAGAAAGGCAATTCTGACAGATTCCCCAACCTCAAGATTTACATTTAAAGGGGATCGGTCAGTTTGGATATTACAAGCTCGTATGCCCAGGGGCCTTGACCCCTATAAATCATTATTCCTCAAAGCTCCATCAAAATATCCAAATTGTAATGATGTTGTTCCCTCAGATGTCACATGGAAAACTACAGATGACCATTTAGGGTATCCGATTTGGAAATCTTGTACTTATAATTAGAAAATTGATTACAGAATACCAGGAGGAGGAAATTATACAATTCAGGGCTGGAACAACCCAAATCCAGGTCAGGACGCAACATCCGATTGTGATTTTACCGACAGACTTGACAATTGGAAGGAATACTTGGTTCCTTGGCCATTAGCCACCAATAGATGGCATCATAATCACTTTGTTTCTCCTATGTGGTCCTATGCAAGCAAAGACAAAACCTTTTGGCAACCTGAGACTTGGAGAGGCCTTGCCGCTACTGCCTCTATTACTTTAACCCAGCCAGAAAATGATTCTATTTACTCTATTTTAGCTTGTCTACCCTCTCCCTATGTTTTTCTCTTCACTAATGATTCCAGAAGACTTAATATACAAATGAATTCTTCAGGTGGACCTAATGTAGTATCTTGTGAACAATGTATGCTCTCATCTTGTTTGACCCCTCAATATAATGTTTTTTCCTTTGTGGTGTTACAACGTCCACCCTATCTTATGGTGCCTGTGACTGTAACTACTTATTGGTATGATAACTATGGTCTTGCTGTGTTACAACAATCACAAGATTTAACGCGATCGCAACGGTTTGTGGGCTTATTTATCTTGGGAGTATCAGCTTTAATAACTACAATTACTTCTGTTACTGTACATTGCCTCAACAAGTGCATACTGCTCAATATGTTGACACTATGTCTAAAAATGTTTAACACTGGCAACACAGGAAGTTATAGATAAAAAGCTAGAAATGAAGGTAGATACCCTGGAAGAAGTGGTAACACATATTGGGACTGAATTACAGACATTAAAAGTGAAGTTGGCACTAACACCCCTAAAAGTGAACGAGACAGATTATAACTGGAAGAAAATTAAAAACCACATTTCGGGGGTATGGAATAGTTCCAACATTAGTCTAGATTTAGGGAAACTTCATAATCAGATAAAGACCACGGAACACTCCTGATTACATTTTACTGTCACAGGAGCAACAAATGACTTTTTCCATGCATTTTCTAACTTTATTTCAGGAAAAAAATTTCTGTCTACTATGTTTAGCTATGCTGCTGTGGCCACTCCAATTCTGCTTCTCATAATTATTCTTCCTTGTATTGTTAAAACTCTTCAACGGAACACTCAGAAGCTTGCGACTGAATTACATCTGGCTGTCTTAAAAAATAAAAAAGGGGGAAATGCCAGGAGCCAGCACGGGAGATCCCACCCATGGCAAGGTCATGCGAAGGAGACCTGACAAGCAAGGCTCAGGACTCAAGGGACTCCCTTGGCCGATCCCACCCATGAGAAGGTCATGCGGAAGAGACCTGATGAGCAAGGCGGATCAGGACTCGAGGGACCCCCTGGGCTTGCTTGAGCATCTACCCCAAAACCAGAATCTGTCTTACTCTCTTATGCCTTTCACCAACTCTTCTGACATTAACAGGGGGCTATCCCTGACCACCTTTCTATGGAGAAAATCAACTTAGGGCTCTAGTTGATAAATCTCCTGGGCATGAAGAAGTAGTTCAACTCAAACCGCTTGTTAGCATTCTAGCTTACTAGGCAGGTTTATCCAGACTCTTGCAACATTGTTGAGCCAATGCTTGCTGCCAAGTTCCCACATCCCTTATCCATTGTGTTCCTGGGAGTGCATATAGTTAGGATGTAGAAAAAACAAGTAGTAGCCTTAGCATTAGCAACGTTAGACTTTGAGTTAATAAGTTCTTTCTTTGCTGTAACCCACTGAACCTTTGCTCCATAAAAATGTAACTCTGTACTTTAAGGGTGATGCAGGCTAAGGAATTTAAAAGAAAACATTTCAAGGGAAAGTAAGTGTTCTAGCTGACCAACCTTTATCAAAAAGGGGTCATAAAATGTAAACAGGCCTCCGGGCCAGGAGATAATGTACAAAAAATAAGACCCTTGTTTGTGAAATGGTATGCAGGAAGAAACCTGGTATCGATAAAAGTTAATACTGATGGAATGTTGAGCTGACTCTGCATGACTCTGCATTTTTCACTTTGCTCAATGTACAACTCAGGGTATAAAAGCTCCCTCTGAAAATAAAGTGACGGGCCTCGCTCACAAAAGCTTGGTCACCCCGTGTCATTCTTTCATTATTTTCGCCAACGCC
>NW_024071790.1:0-6630 GCF_014754425.2 Oryx dammah
ATATATGCACGGTCTAGTGACACGAAAAGGTGAGATGGACACATGAGGGTGGCTGAACAGAAGAAACTTGCTCACTACCTGTTAAGAGTGTGGGATGATTTCTTGCTTCCTCATAAGCCAAGAACATTCTCATTATATTTATATTTATTTAAAGCTATATATTATTTATATGTACCATATAAAGCTACATTATCTCCTTATAGAATACAAAATAAAATTCATTGCTTTGGAATCATGTACTGTCATTGTAGTAAGAGGAATTAGTGATCTGCACATTAAAATTCCTCTTGCCAATATTGAAATCCTCCATATTCAAATAGGAAGTAGATTCCATGTGTGAAGGAGTGAATGATAACTATAACCTAGTATGCTAGAAAAGATGGCAATGGTATTAAGTGGAACCAGGAACTGGCAATGACACACAGGTCAAATAGAGCTACCACGTGCTAAGAGTCATTTCCACACTTTCAAATGGTTGAAAAAAAATCCAAGAATAACATTTCATAACTCATGAAAATTATGTGAAATTCAAATTTCAGTGTTCATAAATAAAGTTTACTGGAAGGCATACATATTGTCTGTGACTATTTTGATGTGACAAAGAGAGAGACAGTATCGCCAACAAAGACTAAAATACTATCTGGCTCTTTTTAGAAACAAATTTACCGATATCTGAGTTAACAAAAGAGGAGATGGGTTTACTGGTTCCATCTTTCACTGTTACACTTCTCTGCCACTTCCAAAGAAACATGCACTCTTAAAAAATGTAATAATTACAATAATAGCAGTAGCCACATTGACTCAATGCTTCCAGTGTTCTGGAGAAATGAAGCCTACAGGAGTTCATTGAATCCTCACACCAAATGTGTATTGTCATTATTATCATTCCAGTTTTACAGAGGAGGAAACTGGAGCTTAAAAAGCTTAAACTTGCCTGGTTAATGATCAGGACTTATTTTTTACCTCTTTCAAATATAATTTAATCTTCCAAATATCACTCAGTCCATTTCTTTTAGTTTTGAGTATCTACCCTTCTCGTAGGACAATAAAAAATTGCAAAGTACAGCATGATGGGGGCTCAAAGGTAAATTCAGTGTGAACAATGAAGGAAAACAGCATACATTCTACAGTTGGTGCCATTAGCTATCTACCTATTATCTCTATCCTCTCTTTTTGGTTAAAAGACCCTGACCCCATTCATGGTGGATCTTTAACTATCCCTTCCTAAATCTCCTTGACAGCCAGAGAGATCCAAGGACATGGTTTGAGTCAAGGAAATGCAGGTAAAGGTCTGTTGGGAACTCTTGGAAAATATTTTGTTATAATAAAAGGAAAATTTGTAATTGGAACCACTCCTGTTTTCTCCTTCTCTATGTTTTAAAAGTGGATGTGACATCTGGAATTATAGCAGTCATCTTGTGGTCATGATGCAACATACACAGAGCTAAAACAAAGAATTGTAGAGATACTGCTTCTGAACCAATGATAGCAATAGCTATGTCCAGACTTCTTCATTTAGGTCCCTACCTGCAGCCATTCCTAATGGATAGAGCTATACAGCAAAGCAATACAAATCTAACACATCTCTGCATTCAGTCCTTCCTGTTTCCTGGATGAATTGTCCCCAACACAAAATTTTCCAAACTCATGATATTTATAAATAAACATACTATATATTTAACCCAGCTAAGACTTTGTTAGAACCTAATTGCCATTCATTTGCTCTTTCATTCTCTCACTCAAAAAATATCTTTTAAGAATCTATAACTACATTTTTCCTCTAAGAGTTCTATAGTATTCATCCTTACATTTAAATATTTATCCGTTTTGAGTGTGTATGGCGTTAGGGTGTGTTAGGACACTCTCCAACATTAGCTGCAGCAATATCTTTTTTGATCTATCTCCCAGAGTAATGAAAGTAAAAACAAAAATTAAAAAATGGGACCTAATTAAACTTAGAAGCTTCTGCACAACAAAGGAAACCATAAAACGAAAAGACAAACTACATGACATGAGAAAATATTTGCAAACAATATGACCTCCAAGAGATTAATCTCCAAAATATACAAACAGCTCATGCAGTTCAGTATGAAAAAAGTAACAACCCAATCAAAAGTGGGCAGAAGATCTAAATAGACATTTCTCCAAAGAAGACATACTGATGGCCAACAAGCACATGAAAATATGCCCAACATCACTAATTGCTAGAGAAATGTAAATCAAAACTACTAAGGTTTTAAAAGTGGATGTGACACTTGTCAGAATGGCCATCATCAAAAAATCTACAAACAGTAAACACTGGAAAGGATGTGGAGAAAATGGAACCCTCCTACAATGCTGGTGGAAATGCAAACTGGTACAACCACTATGACAACAGTATGGAGGTTCCTTAAAAAACTAAAAATAGATTTACCATATCATCTAGCAATCCCACTCCTAGGGATATACTGGAAGAAAACTGTACAAAAAGATACATACACCCCATTGTTCATAGCAGCACTATTTACAATAGTTAATACGTGGAAGCAACCAAAATATCCATCAACAGAGAAATGGATAAAGAAGATGTGGTGTACACACACACATAATTGAATTTTATTCAGTCATACAAAAACAAAATAATGCCACTTGCAGCAACATAAATGGACCTAGAGATTATCATACTAAGTCAGAAAGAGAAAGACAGATATCATATATCACCACTTACATGTGGAATCCAATAAAAAATGATACTAATGGATATATTTACAAAACAGAAACCAACCTACAGATATCACAAATCTCAAGATCAAACTTATGTTTACCAAAAGGGAAACATGGGAAGAAGTGATAAATTGGGAGATTGGGATTAATTTATACACACTACGATAGACAGAATAGATACTGCTGCTGCTGCTGCCAAGTCGCTTCAGTCGTGTCCGACTCTGTGCGACCCCATAGACGGCAGCCCACCAGGCTCCCCCATCCCTGGGATTCTCCAGGCAAGAACACTGGAGTACGTTGCCATTTCCTTCTCCAATGCATGAAAGTGAAAAATGAAAGTGAAGTCACTCAGTTGTGTCCGACCCTCAGCGACCCCATGGACTACAGCCTACCAGGCTCCTCCATCCATGGAATTTTCCAGGCAAGAGTACTGGAGTGGGGTGCCATTGCCTTCTCCGGAATAGATAACTAATAAGGACCTATTCTATAACACAGGAAACGGTATTCTGTAATAAACTATGTGAAAAGAAAACTTGAAAATGAATGGATGCATATATGTGTGTCTATATATTTATATGTGTGTGTGTGTGAAACTGATTCAATTTGCTATATACCTGAAACTAGCACATTTTAACTCAACTATATTGCAATAAAATTTTTTTAAGAATCTATTAATATACATCAGGCACAGTTATAGATACTTAAGGAAAAGAAAGCTTCAGAACTCACAGAAAAGAAGAAAAGCTTCTATAACCAGAAAGTTTAACTGCAAGGGGTCATTTCTGGTACCATACTCTGGAGCACCATGGGAAGCAACCAGAAACAATCCAGTCGCTTATGTCAAAAAGATCTCTGTTCAAACTCATGCTCTGCCACTTTCGAGCTGGGGAACTTATAAGAGTTACTTAACTTCCTCCTGGTTCCAAATAGGAAAAGGAGTGCATCAAGGCTGTATATTGTCACCCTGCTTATTTAACTTCTATGCAGAGTACATCATGAGAAATGCTGGACTGGAAGAAACACAAGCTGGAATCAAGATTGCCGGGAGAAATCTCAATAAACTCAGATATGCAGATGACACCACCCTTATGGCAGAAAGTGAAGAGGAACTCAAAAGCCTCTTGAAAGTGAAAGAGGACAGCGAAAAAGTTGGCTTAAAGCTCAACATTCAGAAAACGAAGCTCATGGCATCTGGTCCCATCACTTCATGGGAAATAGATGGGGAAACAGTGGAAACAGTGTCAGACTTTATTTTGGGGGGCTCCAAAATCACTGCAGATGGTGACTGCAGCCATGAAATTAAAAGACGCTTACTCCTTGGAAGAAAAGTTATGACCAACCTAGATAGTATATTCAAAAGCAGAGACATTACTTTGCTGACTAAGGTCCATCTAGTCAAGGCTATGGTTTTTCCAGTAGTCATGTATGGATGTGAGAGTTGGACTGTGAAGAAGGCTGATCGCCAAAGAATTGATGCTTTTGAACTGTGGTGTTGGAGAAGACTCTTGAGAGTCCCTTGGACTGCAAGGAGATCCAACCAGTCCATTCTGAAGGAGATCAGCCCTGGGATTTCTTTGGAAGGAATGATGCTAAAGCTGAAGCTCCAGTACTTTGACCACCTCATGCGAAGAGTTGACTCATTGGAAAAGCCTCTGATGCTGGGAAGGATTGGGGGCAGGAGGAGAAGGGGACGACCCAGGATGAGATGGCTGGATGGCATCACGGACTCGATGGATGTGAGTCTGAGTGAACTCCGGGAGTTGGTGATGGACAGGGAGGCCTGGCGTGCTGCGATTCATGGGGTTGCAAAGAGTCGGACACGACTGAGTGACTGAACTGAACTGAACTGAACTTGCTCCTGAGGCTGTCTCTTCATCTGTAATGTGAAAACTATAATATCTTCTCATAATGTTGGTGGGTGATTCAGTGAGACAACTATTGTGCCCAGAAGAGCCTGACAGAGTCAGTTAATGGAAGTTGCCAAGGTTATTGTTGTTATTAGCATAGCACCATATGAACAACATGGTCGTAAGTGTTGATGAGGAAAGAAGATGGGATGGGAGAAGATAGACTTGAGTCAGAACCGGCTGTCTGGAGAGAGGGACATCTTAGCTAGAAATGGAAAGGTGAATAGGACGTTGCTGGAGAGAAGTAAGAGGTAAGGTGGAATATTTTGAACTCAGATAGTTACCTTAGGGTAAAAGTGGCAGAGAGGGCAGATGGAGCAAATACTGGCATGAGCCCTAAGAACTGGCAGGCAATGAAACCGAAAGGCCAGGCTGGAGCTAGATCATGAGAGGCTCATGAATACCAACCTGAGTCTGATGCTTTATCCCATAAGCAAGGAGAAACCTCTGAAGGATTGTGAACCAGAGAGTGGCATAATCGGGTCTCTGTTCTGGATAGATAATTGGCAGCAGAAAGGGAGATGGACTGGAGTCACTAGAAACTGAGGAACAAGAACCATTAGCAGGTTATTTCTATAAACCAGCCAAATAATGAGGAATCAAACTAGACAGTGATACTGGAGCATGGAGCAGGTGGAAGAGGGTAGCTTTTAGAGATATTTGGGGAGCAGAAAGATAAAATTTAGAAACCAGTGGGTTTTAGAAGGTGAAGAAAGTTGACAACTCAAAATTGACTCTGAATTGTCTCAACTGTGGGGTTGAGGGGCTATTAAATGCTATTAGCTATGACAGAAATGTTCAGGAAGGATATTAATAAATGAAAATTCAAATTATAAGAATATGGTCTTTTGGGAAGTTAGCCATTTCTGTTGAGTCCTTACTCAAAAGTTGCCGAATCCTTCTCGAATGTCACTCAAGCCTTCTTTGTCATGTGGCATCAGTGCAGGGGAACAAGGATTGGTGACTTTTTTTTTCTTAACAGGCAATTATGAACACTCGACAGAAGCAGAAGATATTAAGAAGAGGTGGCAAGAATACACAGAAGAACTGTACAAAAAAGATCTTCACGACCCAGATATTCATGATGATGTGATCACTAATCTAGAGCCAGACATCCTGGAATGTGAAGTCAAATGGGCCTTAGAAAGCATCACTACGAACAAAGCTAGTGGAGGTGATGGAATTCCAGTTGAGCTATTTCAAATCCTGAAAGATGATGCTGTGAAAGTGCTGCACTCAATATGCCAGCAAATTTGGAAAACTCAGCAGTGACCACAGGACTGGAAAAAGGTCCGTTTTCATTCCAATTCCAAAGAAAGGCAATGCAAAAGAATGCTCAAACTACAGCACAATTGCACTCATCTCACATGCTAGTAAAGTAATGCTCAAAATTCTCCAAGCCAGACTTCAGCAATATGTGAACCGTGAACTCCCTGATGTTCAAGCTGGTTTTAGAACAGGCAGAGGAACCAGAGATCAAATTGCCAACATGCACTAGATCATGGAAAAAGCAAGAGAGTTCCAGAAAAACATCTATTTCTGCTTTATTGACTATGCCAAAGCCTTTGACTGTGTGGATCACAATAAACTGTGGAAAATTCTGAAAGAGATGGGAATACCAGACCATCTAACCTGCCTCTTGAGAAATCTGTATGCAGGTCAGGAAGCAACAGTTAGAACTGGACATGGAACAACAGACTGGTTCCAAATAGGAAAAGAAGTTCATCAAGGCTGTACATTGTCACCATGCTTATTTAACTTCTATGCAAAGTACATCAAGAGAAACGCTGGACTGGAAGAAGCACAAGCTGGAATCAAGATTTCAGGGAGAAATATCAATAACCTCAGATATGCAGATGACACCACCCTTATGGCAGAAAGTGAAGAGGAGCTAAAAAGCCTCTTGATGAAAGTGAAAGAGGAGAATGAAAAAGTTGGCTTAAAGCTCAACATTCAGAGAACGAAGCTCATGGCATCTGGTCCCATCACTTCATGGGAAATAGATGGGGAAATAGTAGGA
>NW_024071791.1:0-6629 GCF_014754425.2 Oryx dammah
ATGCAGATGACACCACCCTTATGGCAGAAAGTGAAGATGAACTAAAAAACCTCTTGATGAAAGTGAAAGAGGAGAGTGAAAAAATTGGCTTAAAGCTCAACATTCAGAAGACGAAGATCATGGCATCTGGTCCCATCACTTCATGGGAAATAGATGGGGAAACAGTGGAAACAGTGTCAGACTTTATTTTGGGGGGCTCCAAAATCACTGCAGAAGGTGACTGCAGCCATGAAATTAAAAGACGCTTACTCCTTGGAAGAAATGTTATGACCAACCTAGACAGCATATTCAAAAGCAGAGACATTACTTTGCCAACAAAGGTCTGTCTAGTCAAAGCTATGATTTTTCCAGTAGTCGTGTATGGATGTGAGAGTTGGACTGTGAAGAAAGCTGAGAGCCGAAGAATTGATGCTTTTGAACTGTGGTGTTGGAGAAGACTCTTGAGAGTCTTTTGAACTGCAAGGAGATCCAACCAGCCCATCCTAAAGGAGGCCAGTCCTGGGTGTTCATTGGAAGGAATGATGCTAAAGCTGAAACTCCAGTACTTTGGCCACCTCATGCGAAGAGCTGACTCATTGGCCAAGACCCTGATGCTGGGAGGGAATTGGGGCAGGAACAGAAGGGGACGACAGAGGATGAGATGGCTGGATGGCATCACTGACTCGAAGGACATGAATTTGAGTGAACTCCAGGAGTTGGTGATGGACAGGGAGGCCTGGCATGCTGCAATTCATGGGGTCGCAAAGAGTCGGACATGACTGAGCAAGTGAACTGAACTGAACTGATACTAAAATACTATTGTGAAACTCATTGCTTACTTTTAACAAAGTAACAATTATATCATTCCATATCAATGTCCATAGTTCTGATTCATCCTTTTAAGTGGTTGTATATTACTTTATTTCATAGAATGTTTTAAATGTAACCACTTTTCAACAATGGGCATTTAGTCATTTCTAATTATTTGTTAATATAATCAATGCTATGATTTTAAAATACACATTATAATCTAGACCTGATAATGAGATTTATGAGGAAACTCCCCACCAGAGGAAGAGGAAGTGGAAATGTCTTCAGGAATATTTGCCCCCAAATATTCTGAGCACAAGCAGTAAAGAGATTAAATGGCAAGGATGACTGGATATTAGGAGATTACCAGCTGAGACCTTTGCCGTGAATATATTTGCGATCACTGGGGTCCACCAACTTCTAATGAGATTCAAGTATGACTAGGAGTTGATTAAAGCATCTGCATAATATACTGGATTTTTGTTTCAAGTCAGAGCCTAGATATAAAGGTTCCTTCCTACTTTTTAAACTCCCTTTCTCCCAACACACCCCAAATTAAGGTGAACCATCAGCTAACACAACAGGGAGCTTTCCACAGAGGGCATTCAAAATCAAAGTCCTGGGCTGAAGATTGAGGGGTGAAAAAGAAGAAAGAGAAAGTCAAGAATAAATTTATTGCACAATCAGGTGGGGTTAGTGTTCTCCCTGGTGAGGAAGCATCAACAGAAATTTCCTGAAATAGGACCTTTGACTTCAGGAGTACTGGCTAAAGAGAACACAGTGGCAACCCAACAAGGATTGCACCAGCATGAGTGTACCTGTGGCCAGAGTCATAGATGCTACTAACCGCAGTCAAGCCATGCACCCCATGAGGACACTGTCTCCATTTTAGTCATTTCCCAAAATCCATGGATGAGTTGCTGGTATGGGATTGTTAAATTGAATGCAAGTAGGAAGAGTGAGCCCATGCACAATGCCATACTCACTAGACCCAAAGGTTATACAAGAAAATTGGTGAGAAAGTATGGCCACTGTTGGGTGACTTGGTCAAGCGGAGGGCCTTGGCTTAAGTTGATTTTCTCAAAGCAGAGACAGGGGACAGAACAGTAATGGGATTTGTTACCCAGACCTGATCTGCGTATATATTGTACTCTTCTTGGATATTCACTGCTAAAATGAGTTCTGCCCAAAAACTGAAAGAAGAGCAAGACTTGATCTCTTTCTCAGATAAGCATGATTATAAATTGTCAGGGCTTCTCAGAAGCACTGAAATTGCATTAATTACTTAATCTGAGGGACTCTTTGCTGGTTTTCAACCTAAAAGAGAAAGAGAGGAGATGCAGCAGACTTGCTTTATAATCTTCTAAAATATATTTTCTGGATTCCTCTTATTTTTGGTACCTGTGTATAGGAGCTAATCAACAACACTAGTGAAAACCACCAATATGCAAGAAGAGAAATTTCTAGAAAATTTTAAATTGTAGAAGTAAATGTTCAGATCGTTATCTTCCGTACTTGCTGTAAATTTTTTCCTGGAGTAGTTTGGTTAATATATTACTTTATGGACTTCCCTGTTGGTTCAGACCATAAAGAATCTGCTTGCAATGTAGAGAGCTCATAATAGAAAGATGGCAAACACTTGGTCAGCCATGCCTTTACACTACTTTTAGTCATTCCAAAAAGTAGTGTTTATTATTGCTCTCCTAACTTTAAAAAAAATATATTTATTTATTTTTAATTGATTGATAATTGGTTTACAATATTGGCTTGATTTCTGTCATACATCAGCATGAATTAACCATAAGTGTACATATGTTCCCTCCCTCTTGAATCTCCCTCACACCTCCCACCTCTAGGTTATTACAGAGCCCTAGTTTGAGTTCCTTGAATCATACAACAAATTCCCATTGGCTAACTATTTACATATGTTACTGTGTATATATCCATGCTACTCTCTCCGTTTATCACACCCTCTCCCTCTTCTCCCCTACCCTTGTCCATAAGTCTGTTCTCCATTCATTCCTCTTCTGTGTCTCCGTTCATTCTGTCTGTGTCTCCATGCATTCCTCTTCTGTGAACAGGATTTATCAGTACCATCTTTCCAGATTCCACATACACACATTAATATACAACATTTCATTTTCTCTTTCTGACTTATTTCACTCTGTATAATAGGCTTTAAGGTCATCCACCTCATTAGAACTGTCTCAAATGTGTTCCTTTTTATGGCTGAGTAGTATTCCATTGTATATATGTACCGCAGCTTCCTTATCCATTCGTCAATGGACATCTAGGTTGCTTCCATGTCTTGGCTATTGTAAATAGTGCTACAGTAAACATTGGGGTACATGTGTTTTTTTCAGTTTTGGTTTCTTCAAGGTATATGCCTAGCAGTGGGATTGCTGAGTCACATGGTGGTTTTATGGAGACAGAATTTCCATACTTGTCCTCCATAGTGGCTGTACCAATTTACATTCCCACCAGCAGTGAAGGAGGGTTCCCTTTTCTCCACACCATCACCAGCACATGTTGTTTGTGGATTTTGGTTCTCCTAACTTTTAACTTGACAGAGACTTTTATCTGAAGATCTCAACAAACCTTAATAACAGTGATGTTCAATGTTAACAGAGAGGAGAGAGTTCAAAGCTATTCATAGGCACTCATTTGTTCTTCCCACACTCTGTGATCATCCTTGTTAAATCCCCAAATTCCTAGAGTCTCCAGCCTGTATTCTCATCATGGAACCTCTCTTCCAACCTCTGTCCATGACTATGAACAGAATCTCAGGGCAACCCAGTAACTGACCCTCTATTACATACTATTAATAGCTCCTAGGCCAACAAAATGTTCCATGGGGGCTGCTACTGCTGCTGCTAAGTCACTTCAGTCGTGTCCGACTCTGTGCAACCCCATAGATGGCAGCCCACCAGGCTCCCCCGTCCCTGGGATTCTCCAGGCAAGAACACTGTGGTGGGTTGCCATTTCCTTCTCCAATGCATGAAAGTGAAAAGTGAAAGTGAAGTCGCTCAGTTGTGTCCGACTCTTAGTGACCCCATGGACTGCAGCCTACCAGGCTCCTCTATCCATGGGATTTTCCAGGCAAGAGTACTGGAGTGGGGTGCCATTGCCTTCTCCGCCATGGGGGCTAGAGTATGTCAAATCTAGTCTAGCCACAGTCATACTGACTATTTAAGACTTTCCCAGTGCTGCTGGAATCTCTCTTCCTGGTCTTGCAAAAGCAAGGTGCATCCAGAGGCCTCTGGCAATTGCTCCAAGATCCCAGGGCCACCTACAGCCCAAAGGGAAGGTGAAAGAAGAACTAGCACTTGTGTCCCTGTTCTCAGACCACTGCCTCAGTGAAAGTTGAATCTTTGAGCCACTATGACCTTATAGACATAGCTCAGAATTGCTGCATTCTACCTACCTCCATCTGCCTTATCTTTGCAACTTTTCAAGTTCCAGGTTTTCAGCATACCTTCTCCATACCTCAGGGAACTACGCATTTGACTTTGTCAGATACACTTGAATCCCCAGACTTCTTATCCTCATTGTCTGCTGATCACCGTCATGCAATCTGGAGAGTGAAGAGGAATGGAGTGACAGACGTCTGTTAGACAACACTGAGAGTGAGTTAGGCCAAACAGGGCACAGCAGAATGAACTGCTATAGATCTAAGGGTCATGGTTATAGGTCCAGACTGGTTCTTTGTCAGGCTTCCCTTCTGCTGCCATAGAAGAGACCTTTGATGCTTACCTGTCATGGCTTGTCTCCATCTCTGAAGCCCTGTTTTGGCCTGGGTAGTAAGTATTTAAACCTTATCAGCTCAATCAAGAGTCAGAATCAAACACACCCAGGCTCACCATCTTTCAACCTTGAGACATAAAATCCTGTCACAGTTCCAAGAACCAGTGCCCATTCTCGGCCCAATTTTCAATGCCTGGGATTCTGTCTTCTCTTCATCTCAGCTCATATCATGTTAGCCTGGGAATGTCCTGTGACTCCCTCTTCTAGGTCCTGGAGTGACTAGAATTCCGGTAAATCGGCTTGTGTTCTCTTAATCTTGACCTTTTCTTAGGACTAGAGACAGGAAAGATAGCCTGAAGGAAAAAGAAATGGTATGCTGGAATGAATGAAAGAAAGAAAGTAGAATGATATGAAATGAAATTTCATTAAAATGAAAAACTGCTCTGCAAAAGACAATGTCAAGAGAGTGGAAAGACAAGCCACAAACTAACACAAAATTTTTGCAAAGACACATCTGACAGAAGACTGTTATCCAAAATGTACAAAGAAATCTCAAACTCAACGATAAGAAACAACTTGATTTTAAAAATGGGACATAGACTTTAACAGACACCTTCTCAAAGAAGGTGTATAGATGCAAATAAGCATATTAAAAGATTCTTCACATCATATGTGATCAGGGAAATATAAATTAAAACAACAACGAGATACTACTACACTGGAGTGGGTTGCCATTTCTTACTCCAGGGTATCTTCCTGACCCAGGGATCAATGCTGTGTCTCCTGCATTAGCAGGCAGGTTCTTTACCACTGAGCCACTGGGGAAGCCCAACATGTTTATTAGAATGGCCAAAATCTGGAAAACTGACACCACCAAATGCTGGCAAGAATGTGGAGCAACAGGAACTCTCATTCACTACTGGTGGAAATGCAAACAGACACTTTGACCATTGACAGTTTCTTACAGCACTAAATATACTCTCACCATATGATCCAGCAATTGTGCTCCTTGGTATCTACACAAAGGAGATGAAAACTTATGTCCGTGCAGAAATCTGCATACAGATATTTAGGGCAGCTTTATTCATAACTGCCAAAACTTAGAAGCAACCAAGATATCCTTCAGTAAGTGAATGAAGAATTAAAAAGTGGAAAATTTGGAAAATGGAATGCTATTCAGCATTAAAAAGAAATGAGATATCAGCCATGAAGAGACATGAAGGAGCCTTCAGTTCAGATCAGTCACTCAGTCATGTCTGACTCTTTGCGACCCCATGAATCGCAGCACACCAGGCCTCCCTGTCCATCACCAACTCCCAAAGTTCACTCAGACTCGCGTCCATCGAGTCAGTGATGTCATCCAGCCATCTCATCCTCGGTCGTCCCCTTCTCCTCCTGCCCCCAATCCCTCCCAGCATCAGAGTCTTTTCCAATGAGTCAACTATTCGCATGAGGTGGCCAAAGTACTGGAGTTTCAGCTTTAGCATCATTCCTTACAAAGAAATCCCAAGGCTGGTCTCCTTTAGAATGGACTGGTTGGATCTCCTTGCAGTCCAAGGGACTCTCAAGAGTCTTCTCCAACACCACAGTTCAAAAGCATCAATTCTTCGGTGCTCAGCCTTCTTCACAGTCCAACTCTCACATCCATACATGACTACTGGAAAAACCATAGCCTTGACTAGATGGACCTTAGTCAGCAAAGTAATGTCTCTGCTTTTGAATATGCTATCTAGTTTGATCATAGCTTTCCTTCCAAGGAGTAAGCGTCTTTTAATTTCATGGCTGCAATCACCATCTGCAGTGATTTTGGAGCCCCCCAAAATAAAGTCTCTTACTGTTTCCATTGTTTCCGCATTTATTTCCCATGAAGTGATGGGACCAGATGCCATGATCTTCGTTTTCTGAATGTTGAGCTTTAAGCCAACTTTTTCGCTCTCCTCTTTCACTCTCATCAAGAGGCTTTTTAGTTCCTCTTCACTTTCTGCCATAAGGGTGGTGTCATCTGCATATCTGAGGTGACTGATATTTCTCCCGGCAATCTTGATTCCAGCTTGTGTTTCTTCCACTCCAGCGTTTTTCATGAATTACTCTGCATA
>NW_024071792.1:0-6627 GCF_014754425.2 Oryx dammah
TTTTCCCATTGGGATCTATCTTCAGTTACAACAATTTTGATCTACTTTGCCAACCTTCAGTGACCACCTTTTCTCAATTTTCCCCATTTGCTAATCTTCTGTGTTTCCTGAGATTACTTCCTAAGAACTACTTATAGTTGAATAACTGTCTCAGGGGTTGGCCTCTGGAGGATCTCAAACAATGTTTCTCTTAACTGGACCAATATTTATACTTATTTAATTCATAATAGGAAAAATATTCACCAACATTGGTAATTTTGAACATGGAGAGAAAAATGACCTGGTGAATTTTATGTTTACAAATATTAAAGATATTTCTAGAAGACTGTTCAGCAACAAAATGCTTTGTTGTCAGAATATATTGCACTCCAAGTTCAAATTCCTCATTTATACCATTTCATTTATATTCCAAGGACAGACTAAACAGTGTTAATTGATGGTCATAGATTTTAAAATCAGAGCACCTTTTACAGAAATCCTTATTGAGTATAAATTTTAGGACTGTGACTTTGACTCAATTTTTTATTTCTAGAGAAAAATTTTGCATATAGAAATAGGCCAATTATTCTCACTGGGTAGTTTTCCAATACAAATATTCTGTTAGGAATAATTAAATCATTTATTTCTAAAACTAATTATAAGAGTTCTGCAATAAATATTTGTGTAGTCGCATTGACTGTAAAGTGAAACAAAGAGATAAGTCCATGTTTCAATCTTCTCTTATAAGCAATGATAGATGTTTCCTTTGGAAGGTATGAAAAAAAAGTTATTATAATTATTTTAAGAATATTCATATGTAAACTTTATATATAAATCTAAATATGTGTATCACATTTGCATGTATCTATGGGGGGTGCATATCTGAAGATAGAATCCATGAGCCATTGTTACGCGTATGTTCAAATAGAGTCAGTTCTTCTTGACTTTTCCAAAATAGGGGCACTGGTATTATTTTCTCAGTAGTGATGTATCCCTGTTTCATATCCTTGCCAAGTCCTTGTAGTTTCAAACTTTTGAATTTTGTCCATCAGTGTGTTTTTTATTTTAATTTCTTTCTCTTTGAAGATCTGGGAAGGTTAGTACCTCTTAATCTTTTAATGTGCTCAGGGGTTATTCGGATATTCTTTCATGTGAAATGTTTGTTCAAGTGTTTTGCTCAGTTTAAATTGGGTTCTCTATCTTTTCATTAAAAATGTGCAGGAAATCTCTAAGTCTTCTGAATATGAGCCCTGTACTGGTTATGTGTTAGTTGCTCAGGCTTGTCCGACTCCTTGCAAACCCTTGAACTGTAGCCTGCTGGGCATCTCTGTCTATGGAGTTCTTGAGGCAAGAATATTGGAGTCGGTTGTTATTCCCATCTCCAAGGGATCTTCCTAACACCAGGGATTGAACCTGTGTCTCTTGGCAGGTAGGTTCTTTAGCACAACCTGGAAAGCCCATATTGGTTATACACGTTGTAAATATTTCCTTCCACTCTGGATTTCATTTTTACTCTCTTAATGATGGCTCTTGATAAACACAAGTTAGGTTCTTAATTTTATCAATCTATTCTTTAATACTGTTTTAATTCTGTTTCAGAAATTTTTTCTCCCTCTGAGGTTTTCACTATGTCACTAGTGTTCTACAAAGCTTTTTAAATATTTTATGCCTAGATCTAAAACCCATCTGATTTTTTTAGTGTGTTGGTAGAAGTCATGGTTTGTTTTTATCCACATAGCTAGCCAACTGATTGTTTTTTAAAAACACTGGTGCCTTTATTATCGTTCAAATATATGTGTGTGTGTGCATGTGTGTGTACACATTTCTGAATTTCTGAGTTAACCATGCTATTCTTTGTATTTGTTTATTCTTGTTCTGCTAAAACATTGAATGACTGCATAAAGTCACTGTAACCTTGTATGTCTCAATATTCCATAGAGTGGTTCATTTTATTGATACTTCATTCTTCTTCAAGATTGCTTTGTCTCTTCTTGAACTTTTGTGATTTCACATCAAATTTATAATGAGATTCTCAGTTTCTATACATGAAAAATCTTCCTGGATTCTGATTTTGACTTTACTGAACCAAAAGAACAGTTTGAAGAATTTTGCCATCTTTACAAAATGCTCTTTCTGTAAACAAGGTATGTAAGGCCTCCCACTTTGTACATCATCCTTGAATGCAGATTATTTTTTTGTGTGTATACACCTCTAATAATAGATTATTCATAGAGATTCTGTTAACATACACAAGTTTTATCAGTAATTATATTTTATTTTCCATTTTAAATCTAGCTCTTCTTTTTCTTCCTGTTGCCTTATTGACAGCTAGTTCTTAGGTCAACGTTAAAAGAAGTGATTTTAGGGGAGCATGTTAAAATTGTATCCTAACTCTAAAGGAAAATTTTTAAAGTTTTACTGTTAATAATGAAAAAGTAATGTTTTTGTTTGAATAGATGAAAAACCTTGTCTTCTATAAAGCATTTGCTGAGTTATTTTACAGTGAATTTATAATGAATTTTCTTCTTTTGGCAAATTGTTCATTTTATTACAACTTTGTGGTATCTTATATGGGCCTCCCTGGTGGCTCAGACAGTAAAAAATCCTCCTGCAGTGCAGGAGACCTGGGTTCGACCCTTGGGCTGGGAAGAGCCCCTGGAGGAGGGTATGGCAACTCACCCTCGTATTCTTGCCTAGAGAATCCCCATGGATAGAGGAGCCTGGCGGGCTACAGTACATGGGGTTGTGAAAAGTTGGACATGACTGAGTGACTAAGCACAACACAGTATCTTATTTACATCCTTCTATCCTTTGGTCTGATATCAGTATTGCTATTACCAGTCACTGTTGGCATGAAACATGTTTTCTCATCATTTTACCATCAATCATTTTTTTGGTTTTGAGTGTATGTGTACATCTGTGCATTTATGTTTAAATGTGACTGTTATAAAGGTTTGTATGTGGATTTTCTGTTTTTAGTCTGATATGACTATCTCTATCTTGATGGAAATTTAAATCATTTACATTTAATGCACTAACAGATAGACTTATTTTTATTTTGCTTTTTTTGAATATCAACCATCTTTTTCTTTTTCTTTTTTTTCTTGCATTCTGCCTTCTTTTTTGATTGATAATGCTTTAATCCTTTTGCAGTATAATTTTAAAAATCATAGATTCTATCATTTTTTGATTGATGGTTTCTTGAAATGCTAACTTAAAATACATGATATATGGTAATAAATTTAGTATCATTCAGTATTTTGAACCTCTTCAAGAATTTAGCACTCTTTATTTTCAAATAGTGTCATCCTTCATTTATGATTTTCAAATTTTACTTTTATCCTTTTTGAATATCAAAATAATTATTTCATAGCCAATGAGTTATGAAATATAAGATTATATTTTATTACTTTGTTTGATATTATTTGTATGTATTGTTTCATTCTGAATTAAATTCTACCATAGTGGGGAATTTTCTTTATTAGTATGCTAAATAGCTATAGGCTCTAAACATTTTACATATGAAAAAATTTCATTTTGTTCTCATTCATTCAAGAGAATTCTTGCAGTTATAAAATTCTTAATTGACAGCTTCTCTGCCTCTTGAGACATTAAAGATAATATCTTATTGTCTTCAGATCTTGCTGATAAGAAATTTACTGTTAGTCAAATTGTCGATCCTATATAGACACTTTTATTTTCAATGTTTTAAATATTTCCTTTTGATTTTGGGACAATAGTGCAACAAAATATTTTAAGAGACAAATGAAACTATCGCTTTTATTAAAAATTGCAAAACTTATGAAAGAAAACTAGGATTTTAATTTGTTATGGCAGCCCTAGGCAACTATTTTTTGTAAACAGGAAAATGATAGGCAAGCATTTGTTAATTGATATCTACTGAGAATTTATTTTTAACCAATCTTAATCTAGAATTTTTGATCTAAAGATTTATTTTATCTTTAATTATTAGAAGGTCTTCAAGTCCTTATGGGTGCATTTACCTTTATTGTATTCTTTCAGAATGCATTTTTATCAGTTTGGAAATTAAGTCTTTGTTCCATTTGGAACATTTTTGGTAAAATCTCTTCAAATATTGCTTTTTTTTTTTTTATCACATCCCTTATTATCTCTCTGGAAAGTTTATCTTGTTTATGTTTTACCTCTCCATCTTTATCATGCCCGTGAGTTAAATTTCCAAGAATGTATCCCTCTATCCCACATTCAATTTCACCACATTCAAATTTCCAAGAATGTCTCCACCCAGCACTAATGTAGTGTTACAGTGCAATTTTACTTCAAATAACAAAAAAAAACAAACTCGTAGAAAAAGACATCAGATTTGTAGGACTGAAGGTGAGGAATAGTTGAGGGGGACTTGAATGAAGGTGATCCAAAGGTACAAACTTATAGAATAAGTAAATCTTCTAGGAATGTAATGTACATGATGAATATAATTAACACAGCTGTATACTCTATGTGAACATGAATAAGAGAGCTAATCCCAAAATTCTCACAAGAAAAAAATACCTTTCTGTTTATATGAGATGATGGATGTTTACTCTGCTTATCATGGTCTTCATATCACAAGGTATGTAAGTCAAATTGTTTTGCTATACACCTTAAACTTACAACATGTTGCATGTCAATTGTAATTCAATACAATTAGAAGGAAATAAATGAATAAAATGAAATATCCAGATGAAGAAGGTACCCCTTGTCTATATATGTTGAGATCTAGGTAGATTTGTTTTTATATAAAGTTATTTAATTGTTAATGTAGGGTAATTGCTTTAGGGTATTGTGTTGGTTTCTGCCAAACATTAACATGGATCAGCCACAGATATTAAATACAATCTTTCAGTGCATTATTTCTCCCTTTTAATATCCAGTATTTTATCCTCTTTATTGAGTTTTAAAGAATGAATGACACTGCTTATTTCCTGAATGCCTCATAGATTCTTTTTTCATGTGCAGTGACTATTTTTTCACCCCTATTTCCTTTCCTGCTTATAATTTATTAAATTTTAATAAATGCAAGACTTTCATTGATCTGTTGGAATAGTTAACCATGCATCATGCTTACATTAGATTCTTTGTAAGACTGTTCACACATTCAGTTTCACCTTGGGTGAACGTAGGTTTCATTGTTTATCTCGTACACCCTTAGCACTAACTGGTTTGTATTTGAATATTGTTTTTTTTAATCACATTTTGAGTTGGAGAGTTTTATTAAAATTATTCAAAATTAACTTGATTTTTCATCCTACCTTCTCTCTGCTTTGTGATGATGACTTTTTGTGTTTCTTCATTCTATTTCATAATCTCCTGATAGAGAATCAGATCTCATAAGGGCATTTCAGGCTCTGGTAATCCAATGAGTAAGCAAGCATATTGAAAACTATATATATGCCTATAATCCAGCAACTCTATCAGTATTTTCAACCTCCTTTCATATTTTTATGAATGGCTCTCTTTGTGTGTTGGGACTTGCCTTCACCCCTCATCCAGGTCACTTACAACTCTGACAGCTTCCTGCCTGTGCAGAGTCTGGACTTTAGACAGAGGCAAGGCATCAGGACCTTTTCAGATTCCTCTGAGCATTTCCCAGCCCTGGTCATGTGTGTGGCCTTCTAGTTTCCCAGCAGTATCTGGGAGCTATTCAAGTCATCTATTTACCAAATCATCTTATTTCCAATTCTTCCACTCAGGGTGTTATGTTAGTCTATAGTTTACCCCAACTTTTATTACTTGCCTTCAAAGGCTTTCAACAATTGCCTCTGTGTGGCCACCTCAGCGGTGGGAGAGTTTTGAGTTAATTAAAATAAATGAAGTTCTTTGACTGCATCCTTCAAGGAGTCACCAGACAGGTCAAATCCAACATCCAGAACCCTGTGAGTATAAAGTATATTCTGCTCTTTTCAGTAGTGAATGTACATCAGAAGTGCAGACTATCTTGCTTAGAACTGCTCCTGAGCTAGGGAGTAGGGGATGGTATCAGGGGAAGTCAAAACGCTACAGATCTCTCAGGATGATTTTCAGGTTTGTTTTCCATTTTAAGCAAGTGTGTGGTTGCTATAACTTTTGATTAGATTCCGGAATTCCAAAGAGGATTATTTTGACATGTGTTTCCATTTTATATGTTGCTTTTCTAGAGAGAACTACTTCTAATTCTTCTGTTCCATTTTTCTTTTACCTGTGTCCCTCCACAGAGTTAATGTTTTCTTGATCTTCTTACTCAGATGTAGATTTAACATGTTGATTTGTAAAGACATGTGACAGGCTTTAATCCCATACCATTTTTTAAAAGAAGAATCCTTACATTTTTGAATGGAAATATGGATTGCTCATGGGCTAAATTTATCAGTGTAATTAAGTAATTAATACTGAGTAGAAAGAGAAGCTAATGAAAGTCAGTGGTTACACTTTTCTGTCAAAACGCATGGAATTTAGAACCTTTTAACTTCTATCAGCCTATGTCCCGCATGTGTGCTATTGTTATGTATTTAGTTCAGTCTTATTCTAGGTACCAGAGAACACCACCAGTATTCCTACCATCAATATCTGCTTAGTTTACAAACATATGTACTACCTTCTTTGTTCTTTATTTCTTTTTATAGTGTGAACTTTCTTTCTGGGATTACTTCT
>NW_024071793.1:0-6623 GCF_014754425.2 Oryx dammah
CAGAGTACATCATGAGAAACGCTGGGCTGGATGAAGCACAAGCTGGAATCAAGATTGCCAGGATAGTATCAATAACCTCAGATATGCAGATGACACCACCCTTATGGCAGAAAGCAAAGAAGACCTAAAGAGCCTCTTGATGAAAGTGAGAGAGGAAAGACATTCAGAAAACTAAGATCATGGTATCCAGTCCCATCACTTCATGGCAAATAGATGGGGAAACAGTGGAAACAGTGACAGGCTTTATTTTGGGGGGCTCCAAAATCACTGCAGATGGTGACTGCAGCCATGAAATTAAAAGACACTTGCTCTTTGGAAGAAAAGTCATGACCAACCTAGACAGCAAAATTAAAAAGCAGAGATATTACTTTACCAACAGATGTCCATCTAGTCAAAGCTATGGTTTTCCCAGTAGTCATGTATGGATGTGAGAGTTGGACTATAAATAAAGCTGAGCACTGAAATTGATGATTTTGAACTGTGGTGTTGGAGAAGACTCTTGAGAGTCCCTTGGACTTCAAGGAGATCCAACCAGTCCATCCTAAAGGAAATCAGTCCTGAATATTCATTGGAAGGACTGATGCTAAAGCTGAAACTCCAATACTTTGGCCTCCTGATGTGAAGAACATTTGAAAAGACCCTGATGCTGGGAAAGATTGAAGTCGGGAGAAGAAGGGGATGACAGAGGATGAGATGGTTGGATGGCATCACCATCTCAATGGACGTGAGTTTGAGTAGACTCTGGGAGTTGGTGATGGACAGGGAGGCCTGGTGTGCTGCAGTCCATGGGGTCGCAAAGAGTTGGACACAGCTGAGCGACTGAACTGAACTGAACTGAGCCCTTTCCACCTTTCACTCCCCAGAGTAGCCATCCCCCTCCAGGAGTTCACAGGAAGTAACATCTGGGTATTAGGGCCACTCGCAACCCCTTTTCCATTTACCTGGGAGACAATTGCTGGAAGAGGAAGCTGCCAAATTGGGCACTTTCAGGATCTGGCTCAGTGTCTTTTTGAACTCAAGTGTTCCAGATTCAGCAGCAGCAAGATTCTGACTGAGACAAGTCACTTCTTGGTATGTCTCCACGGAAAGAAGAACTGACTCAGCTTCAGAGTCAGACAGGGAGGGCCAGCTCTAGCACCGGTAGAAAGGAGAGCTGGCCTCTCAGATTTGCAGTTGAAATAGCACTGAGCAGATGTTAGAAGACCTGGAGACTGGTCAGTAAGTGCTGAGACCTGGACAAGCTGTTTAATATTTCCAGACTGTCAGCTTTGGGAAGGTCTATGAGATAACCTATATAAAAAAAAGTACGTTCCTACATGGCAAGGAAACAATCACCAAAGTGAAAAGGCAGGCTATTCCAAAGGAAAAGGAGACAATATCTGCCAATCCTATATCTTATAAAGGATTAATATCCAAAATATATAATGAACTCCTATAACTCAATAGCAAAAATCCAAATAACCTGATTTTCTTCATGGGCAAAAGATATGAATACACATTTCTACAAAGAAGACATATAAATCACCAACAAATGAAAAGTGCTCAACTAATCATCAGGGATGTGCAAATCAAAACCACAATGAGCTGTCATCTCACACTTGTTAAGATGGTTATAAAATTTTTTTAAACGAGTAAGTGTTGGTGAAGGTCTGAGAAAAGGGAATTCTTATATACTGTTAATGAGAATGTAAATCAATGCAGCCATTATGGAAAGGAATATGGAAATTCCTCAGAAAATTAAAGCTAGAGCTATCGTATGATCCAGGGGCTTCCCTGTAGTCCAGCGGTTAAGCATCTGCACTTCCACTACGGGGGTGTGGGTTCAATCCCTGCTCAAGCAACTAAGATCCTGCATGCCTCATGGCACAGGGGAAAAAAAAGAAAAAAGAGAAAAAGGACCACCATATGATCCAGCGGTCCCACTCCTGGACAAGTATCCAAAGGAATTGAAATCAGGATCTTGAAGAGATAACCGCATTCTTATGTTTATTGTGGCAATATTCATAATAGCCAAGAAAAAAAGAACTTGTGTACATCAATAGGTAAATCAATAAAGAAAGTGTGGTATCTACATACAATGGAATATTATTTACCCTTAAAAAAAGAGGAAATACTGCCATTTGTAATGTCATGGGTGAACCTGGAGGACATTATGCTAAGTGATATAAATCAGACACAGAAGGACAAATACCACATGATATCATTTATATGAGGAATCTAAAATAATCAAATATACTGAAGCAGGGAGTGGAATGGTGGTTGCCAGGGGTTATGGGCAGAGAAAAACAGGAAGGTGTTGATCAGAGAATACAAACTGCAACTATACACAATGAATAAGTCTTAGAGATCTGCTGTACAGTTAGTTAACAGTACTGTATTGTACCCTTAAATTCTTGCTAGAAGGGTAGATCTTAAGTTATCTTATGCCTATACCACAGAAAGTAATAACGAAGAGGACAGGAGGAAACTTCTGAAGATGATGGATATGTTTGTGGCATCGATTGTGACGATGGTTTTACAGCTGTATCAGTTCAGTTCAGTTCAGTTCAGTCACTCAGTCGTGTCCGACTCTTTGCGACCCCATGAATCACAGCACACCAGGCCTCCCTGTCCATCACCAACTCCCGGAGTTCACTCAGTCACGCTCATCGAGTCAGTGATGCCATCCAGCCATCTCATCCTCTGTTGTCCCCTTCTCCTCCTGCCCCCAATCCTTCCCAGCATCAGAGTCTTTTCCAATGAGTCAACTCTTCGCATGAGGTGGCCAAAGTACTGGAGTCTCAGCTGTAGCATCATTCCTTCCAAAGAAATCCCAGGGCTGATCTCCTTCAGAATGGACTGGTTGGATCTCCTTGCAGTCCAAGGGACTCTCAAGAGTCTTCTCCAGCCCCACAGTTCAGAAGCATCAATTCTTCGGCGCTCAGCCTTCTTCACAGTCCAACTCTCACATCCATACATGACCACAGGAAAAACCATAGCCTTGACTAGACAGACCTTAGTCGGCAAAGTAATGTCTCTGCTTTTGAATATACTATCTAGGTTGGTCATAACTTTTCTTCCAAGGAGTAAGCGTCTTTTAATTTCATGGCTGCAGTCACCATCTGCAGTGATTTGGGAGCCCCCCAAAATAAAGCCTGTCATTGTTTCCACTGTTTCCCCATCTATTTGACATGGAGTGATGGGACCGGATGCCATGATCTTCGTTTTCTGAATGTTGAGCTTTAAGCCTCTTTCACTTTCATCAAGAGGCATTTTAGCTCCTCTTCACTTTCTGCCATAAGGGTGGTGTCATTATCCCCAAATTCATCAAGTTGTATACATTAAATATGATCAGCTTTGTGTAAGTCAGTCTTACCTCCATTGGTGGTCTTTTTAAGCATGTTTCTTTACTAAACAGTTGTCAAATGTTAAATACTTATATATTATCTTGCCATGAAGCCTATTTTCCCAATAAGTTCGACCAAGAACTTCATCTTTCCAAAGTGATTCTTTCCACAACCCCCTGAGATAGTTTATCCCTTTATTCAGAATACTTTAATGCAAGAATTGTTACCATTTTCTTTCTTGTGAGTCTGATGAACTATGGATTCTCTCTCTAGAGAAATGCCCATATATACATACATACACACACACCCTTTTGCATATAATTTCTGTGGCTTTTGGAAATTCAGAGGTCCATGGATTGGGGTTTTAAAAATCCAGAAAAGGGATGTTTGAGTCCTAAAGCGTCTCAGAAGCCAGGATGATGATCCCTTTTTATAGTAACCAAGCCAGTCTAGATAGCGTCAATATCTTACTGTTTCTCAAGTGCTGCTCCATCTCCAGGGAATCTTTAGATCGGATCCACTAAAGTTGACTGACCTGGCAGAGGGCATGCCTTCAAGTATCTTTCCTTCACCCTCCTCCTCCTCGAATCTGCCTGGCTGGCCTTGGCTCGCTGCACTCTAGGGGGCAGTGGAAGCCTTCTGGTGGTAAATCAGGGCTGGGTTCCAGTGCAGTTCTGCCTCCACTGCTCGTGGGTCCTTGCCAGGTCTGCTTCCTAGATCCCTAGGCAGCACTTCCCGCTTCCTCTGCTGTACCCCTGCCCTGGGCCCACCTGCAAGGCCACACCTAGAGAGTCACCTTTGGGACTTCCCTGCCGGTGCAGTGTTTTGGAGTTTGCTTGCCAATACAAGGGACATGAGTTAGATCCTTGGTCTGAGAAGATTCCACATGTCTCAGGGCACCTGGGCCCGCCCACCACAGCTACTGAATCTGTGCTCTAGAGCCGGTGCCCTGCAACAAGAGAAGCCAGCTCAATGAAAAGCTCAGGCACCACAGCTAGAGAGCAGCCCCCGCTCTCTGCAACTAGAGAAAGCCTGAGCAAAGCATCAAAGCTTCAGTTCATTTCAGTTCAGTCGCTCAGTCACGTCCAACTCTTTGTGACCCCATGAACTGCAGCACACCAGGCCTCCCTGTCCATCACCAACTCCCGGAGTCCACCCAAACTCATGTCCATCGAGTCGGTAATGCCATCCAACCATCTCATCCTCTGTCGTCCCCTTCTCCTCCTGCCCTCAATCTTTCCCAACATCAGGATCTTTTCCAATGAGTCAGCTCTTCGCATCAGATGGCCAAAGTATTGGAGTTTCAGAGCAGCCAAAAATAAATTCTAAAAAAAGTTAATTAAAAAGAGAAAGTCACACTTGAGGGAATTGACTGCCTTCTAACAGTGAACCCAACTTGATCAGGGGCTCCCAGCAAACCCAAGAAACTCAGAGAAGGGTCACAGTGCAGGCGGTAGGAACTCACAGTGAACTTTCTTTCACAGAAGGTGGCAGGTGTTCTACACGATCCCTAAGTGGGAGAGGAAAGAAAGTGCCCCCATGCCCAGCCTTCTAAAAGCTGGGAGCCAGAGTCTTGCCCACACTGTGGTATCTTTTTGGAGATTCAGATCTCATGCTAGACCAGTATCTGAAAGGCAAGAATCTTATGAGAAGCTTAGAAAGAGAGTGTTCCCAGTAGATCAGAACGAAGACACAGTACGAGATTATGTATACTTCAACCCTTCTATTCAATGCACAGTGTTGGTGCTGCCTCTAAAATGGGTAGGAATTCCCAGAGTCATGTTTCAACATGAAAATAATGACATTCCCACAGACTGCTGTGTCTTAGGGTGTAACTATGTAAACTCCATTTGTAGGCATACTCTTCTTAGTTGCCAAGTACAATTGTAATGAGCTTCTGTACTCCTCGGTGAGAGAGCAAAGAATATATTAAAGCTTGTTTGCAAAGCTTGCCCAAGAAAGAGCCTAGCAGCTAACATTCCAGAGACATCATGGTTAGCTAGAATTTCCTATCAGATTATTTAGCTTCAGGCTTTGTTCCAAATAATTTTTCTTAAGAAATCGATCACAGGTGTATATTGTGCCTTTTCCTAAGAAAGCTCTGATAACATTGGCGTGGATATCTGAACTCCTTTGTAAAATTCTGCACAAGCTTCCCCCAGGACATTGTATGACCTGGAAGCAAAGAAATGTCTCTGCTTTTGAATATACTATCTAGGTTGGTCATAACTTTTCTTCCAAGGAGTAAGCGTCTTTTAATTCATGGCTGCAGTCACCATCTGCAGTGATTTGGGAGCCCAAAAAGATAAAGTCTGACACTGTTTCTACTGTTTCCTCATCTATTTCCCATGAATTGATGGGACCATTTGCCATGATGTTCGTTTTCTGAATGTTGAGCTTTAAGCCAACTTTTTCACTCTCCTCTTTCACTTTCATCAAGAGGCTTTTTAGCTCCTCTTCACTTTCTGCCATAAGGGTGGTGTCATCTGCATATCTGAGGTTATTGATATTTCTCCTGGCAATCTTGATTCCAGCTTGTGTTTCTTCCAGCTCAGCGTTTCTCATGATGTACTCTGCATAGAAGTTAAATAAGCAGGGTGACAATATACAGCCTTGACAGACTCCTTTTCCTATTTGGAACCAGTCTGTTGTTCCATGTCCAGTTCTAACTGTTGCTTCCTGACCTGCATACAGATTTCTCAACAGGCAGGTTAGGTGGTCTGGTATTCCCATCTCTTTCAGTATTTTCCACAGTTTCTTGTGATCCACACAGTAGAAGGCTTTGGCATAGTCAAGAAAGCAGAAATAGATGTTTTTCTGGAACTCTCTTGCTTTTTCCACGATCCAGCGGATGTTGGCAATTTGATCTCTGGTTCCTCTGCCTTTTCTAAAACCAGCTTGAACATCAGGGAGTTCACGGTTCACATATTGCTGAAGCCTGGCTTGGAGAATTTTGAGCATTACTTTACTAGCATGTGAGATGAGTGCAATTGTGCGGTAGTTTGAACATTCTTTGACATTGCCTTTGGGATTGGAATGAAAACTGACCTTTTCCAGTCCTGTGGCCACTACTGAGTTTTCCAAATTTGCTGGCATATTGAGTGCAGCACTTTCACAGCATCATCTTTCAGGATTTGAAATAGCTCTACTGGAATTCCATCACCTCCACTAGCTTTGTTCACAGTGATGCTTTCTAAGGCCCACTTGACTTCACATTCCAGGATGTCTGGCCATAGGTGAGTGATCACAGCATCATGATTATCTGGGTCATGAAGATCCTTTTTGTACAGTTCTTCT
>NW_024071794.1:0-6621 GCF_014754425.2 Oryx dammah
ATCCATTTTGTTCCATGAGTCAGTAGTCCATTTCTTTTTATTGCTGAATAACATTCTCTTACAGATAAATCAGACTTTGTTTAAATCCATTTACATGTTGATGGACCTTTGGGTAGTTTCCAGTTTTTTGCCTATTACAAGTAAAGTTTCTATGAGTATTTGTGTAGAATTCTTATGCACATGAGAAGATAAATTACTTGGACAAATTACTTAGACAGAATGGCTAGCTTTTATGTTATGTGTATATTTTGCTTTTTAAGAAACTGCCAAGTTGTTCTCTAAAGGGTTGTAACCATTTCTAATTCCTACCAGTAGTATTTAGAGTTCTAGTGGTTCTATGTCCTCACCAACTCTGGGTAAGGTGAATTTTTTTCACTTCAGATAATTTAATAGGGTGATAGTGGAATCCTAGGGACGGCAGAGCCCAGTAGGCTACCGTCTATGGGGTTGCACAGAGACGGACACAACTGAAGTGACTTAGCAGCAGCAACAGTGGTATCTTATTTTTCCTTTATTTTTTAAATTAATTAATTCTGTTTTTTTAATATCACTAGCCAGAGTCCATAAATTACAGAAAATTAAAGGAAGCCCACCTGTGTGTGTCAGGTTTATGTTAGGTGCTTTTCATGTGTTTTTGTCTTCAGTGCTCACTGTCATAATTTTGTGAGATAAACGTGATTATCCTCATTTTCATACATAACAACTGAAGGCAAATGGGTAGGTAACTTGCCTAAGGTCAAAGAGCTAGGAAGTGGCAAAACTGGATAGATAACATTCACTGCATGTGTGTCAGTCACTGCACTAACATCTTAGGATGCAATTCTTTCACCCTCACATCAACCCCCCCGAGGTTGCTTACAGCATCTTACAGATGAAACATGGGCGTGTACAGGGCTCAGGTGAGTTCCCCAACGTCACACAAGTCCAGTTAGCTGTGTCAGTATTTGAATCCAGATCCCTGTGGGTTCTAAAGTTCTTCTTTTTTTTATACTTAGTTTTGCCAAGAAAGGGAGAAAGTCTGCCAGAGAAGGTTCATGAGAGATGAAATTGGATCACAAAAGAAATGTAATCATCATTCCCCAGACTTGAGAGATATTTGTGGGATGGAAGGCTGGGAAAGCTTACAGCAAAATGGGGATAAGAACACCATTTCCCCAGCCGACAGCTAGGCTTGAAATTTCAGTTCTCAGAGGAACTAGAAAGGCAATCAATCCATGGAGATTTGAATAAAAATGTCTAGATGGGCATTTTGACCTAGGGAATTATTGAGGAAGCTGCCACATAAGATCTTCACAGATGGTCAAATGTTTTCTCCATTTGGTGAAGACATAGCAGATTAATTTCAGAAACTTTTAGCCAGAGTGATGGGAAATGCTGCTTCTCCCTGATTTGTATGACAGTTATGTTTTCAAACTCTGAATTTAAACTGATGAGATCCCTAAGCCTACATTAGCCACTTAATAGCTATGTCAACTTGGACGAATTATTTAAGCTCCCTGAGCCTCCATTTTTTCATCTGGGAAAAGGGGGTAATATGAACACTTCCCTAGTCATTGCATATCAGCTGAGAGGAGATTGTGGCAAGCAGGGACCGGGGCAAGATATAATTTTTCAGTACATGCTGCTTAGTAATCTTTACAATTTAAAAATTTCCCACTATTAAATTTGACAAAATATTGAGTCTTTAAAAATGTAAACCTGAGATTAAACATACTGTCACTGAGTATATCGTCCAGCACAAAACTTACTATTCAAGCAGTTGATCTAAGATAGATCCATTCTTTTGGCACTCAGAAAAAAAAAGAAATCTAAATTTATTGAGCACTTACTGTCAGGCAATATACTATTCACTTTATATTCATTACAGTATTTAATCTTGCAAAACCACATTTGGCCAACTTCATATCATTTACACATGAGAGAAATAATATGTAAATATATGAGAAATAAAGAATTATTTCTTTCCACAAATTTCAAAGCTGACAACTGGAGTATCTGAGATCTGAACCCATGTTTGTCTAACTCCAAAGTGTGTGCTCACTACCGTGTACTGCCTTCTAAGCTGGTAGCAAGAGGCTGGGCACTAAAGACCTGTTCTGACTTCCCCCACCAAGCCCCTGCTTGCACAGCCTCTGGTCTGAACTTGCAATAATCCAAAGAGGACTGGCCTTCTAGGAGAGCTGGGTATTGTTCCTTAGCATTCACTATTTTCTAACCTGCCATATCCTGTTACTCCAGCTTCCTTCCCCTAGCTGATAGCTGAGCAGACTGTGAACTGCATAATGCACACATCACTTGTCTCTTTGTCCCATTCATACAGTGATCCTTGAGAGAAAAGATTTATGGCCCTCCTACACTTCCTAGGAAGCACGTTCCAGATATAGAATGAAGTTTACTCTCTTAAAAAGCAAAACAAGAAATGAATAGATAAAACAAGGGCAGCTGAAGAGCTTGGTCCACACCCTCTAGAACAGACGCTTTGTGGTCCTCATGTGTAGGGGGTATAAGTGACTTCGCTTTTCCTTTCTCCTTATCGCTTTCCTTTAAAGTGCACTGGAAGTGTTGCAAAGGGGAAAGTATAAACAATGTCAGGGGTGGTGCTATATTTAAAGGAAATGTAGGCCTTGCATCCTGTCCTTCCCTAAAAATAAATAAATAAACTCCCAAGAAAGTCCTGGACATCTTATAACCTTGCCTGGATGTGTTGGCTTATTTAAAGTTAGATAACCAGTTTCACTTCTAAAACAATCTTAGAGCAGACTTTCTGACTTTCATGTTTGAAATGAAAGGCACCAAATTCCAGCACTCTGGACTAACCCTCTAACAAATGGGCTTTTTGTAATTCTAGGAATTTCCTCTTTAACACAACCCCCAAAAGGTAACATTAATAGGATTTGCCCTAGAATGATCTTCAAAGATGGAAGGAGAAATAGTGGGAGCAAACAAGAGAGCTATGAACTAAATCATCTTATACATGTGTTTTGCTTGACTTTAATGATACTTTAAAACAGAAATGAAAGGGCATTTAATCATTCACATACTTTGCACTTTAAAAATTGAACATTTTGGATTATTTTGAGAAAATGGAAGGTATGTTAACATTGGGCTGGCAAGCCCACCTGGTAACAATTAAATGAAGTTCAGTAGCCACTGGGCCCTGTAGGAGATGTGGTTTTCCCTGTGATATGGTCTCATTCCTCTCTCTGTGTCCAGCACTGAGGTCAAGGGTCATTATATCACCTTGGCACTGTTGCCAAAACATTATTTTTTGAAAGAATAATTCTTTCATTTAATAAATAATAAATAAAATAATTATTTATTTTTATGACCCATTTATCTCTGAAAAAATGAGATCATGAAAGTTGAACCAAGCTGTATGGTATTTTCTTTATTCCTGACTTATCTTTTAATTTATGTTATCTGCCTTTCCCATTGACATTTAACATGGCTACCTGTAGCTCAGATGGTAAAGAATCTGCCTGTAATGCAGGAGACCTGGGTCCAATCCCTGGGTGGGGAAGATCCTCTGGAGAAGATAATGGCAACCCACTCCCATATTCCTGCCTGGAGAATCCCATGGACAGAGGAGCCTGGCGGGCTACAGTCCATGGGGTTGCAAAGAGTTGGACACGACTGAGTGACTACCACTACTGCTACTGCTACCCTTGATCTAGAACAGTGTCTTCAATTAGAAGACCAGGAAACTAAGGTCTGAAGATAGAGGGTGACATTTCCAAAGTCAGGCCCCAAGTTAGGCAAAGTGCATTGATAACTATTCACATATTGTGGCTCTAATTTTCTGTAGAACTGCTTGTGGGAGATGGTTTGGAATTTTATGGGGATAGTTTGGTTGTCCTGATGAATGGGAGGATCACCTGACGTTTAGTTGAGTGAAGGCCAGAGGCTTCTCTCAGAAGTTTAGGAATATGAGGACAATCTAGAAAGAGAGAAAGGGGAGAAGAGACAGAGATGGGACCGAAAAACAGGAATGCAATGTTATGGAGTGAAATGTGTGCTGTGTGCTCAGTTGTATCTGACTCTTTGAGACTTCATAGACTTTAGCCCACCAGGCTCCTCTGTCCTTGAGATTCTCCCAGCAAAATTACAGGAATGGGTTGCTGTTTCCTCCTCCAGGGGTTCGTCCCCACCCAGGGATTGAACTGGAGTCTCTTGTGCCTCCTGCATTGGCAGGCAGATTCTTTACCACTTGCACCACTTCCTAAGCCCATGGAAGTTACATGACAAACATATTTTAAGAGGAGGAAGTAATCTGCTGTGTTGGATGCAACTAAAAGATCAAGAAAAAAGGAAAATTGTGAATTGGTCATTTGATTAGACAAAATGGCTCTTCAACTCTTTATTCCAAGTGTTTTAAAATTTTCATCGTCATGGTCTTAGAGTGGGACATTTAACATTTCAGTATTGAGGACTCAGGTAGGTTTTTAATCTGAGGTACTGTGTCCTTCTCTTGTGGAAATTATTTTCATATTCTTTCATTATTTTTCCTTCCCTTCCATTCTCTCAAATCATTCTCTCTGGAATTGTTAGTATTCAGATGTTGACCTTTCTGGATTCATTTTTAATTTGTGTTTTCTCTGCCATTCTCTCTGGTGCTTCAGTAGGAAGTAATCCACCTGCAATGCTGGGGACCAGGGTTCAATCCCTGGGTTGGGAAGATCCCCAGGGGAAGGGAATGGCTCCCCACTCTAGTATTCGTGCCTGGAGACTCCCATGGACTGAGGAGCCTGGTGAGCTACATTCCCTAGGGTCACAAAGAGTCAGACATGATTGAGCAACTGACTAAAGCTTTCACTTTTCTGCCATTCTCCATGTTGGTATATTTGGTTCTATCTCTGGGTGATCTGCTCAATTTTTTAAAGAGAAAGAGAAGGCAGGGCCAGCCAGCTGGCAAAGCGAAGAACCTAGTGGGTCCATTTGCTTCACATATAGACATTAAAACAATCTTTTCCACTCTTATACCTCAGACTTGGGGAATTTATAAGAGGACATACATATTACTTGGCAATCTCCAGTAGGATTTCAAAAGCCTAAAAGGAGGAGAAAGCATGCCTTGTGGGGATGCGTAAGTGCCCAAGTGATTTACTTGTCTTGTAAGTTGAAGAAAACTACCAACACTATGCTAAATCCCAGAGGTTCTTCTCAGAAGAATTTGAGAGGCTGCAAGAGTTGGTTCATTTTACAATGGGTTACTCTCCTGCTGATAAGAAAGACAGACATGGAGCGCTTGTGTCCCCCATCTCCTTAAGTCTTTGGTGTTCAGAGGGCCCCAAGTTGCGTCTTGTTGTGACCACACCTGTTCCCTGAACATTCAACTCTTTGATTCCCTCTTTATCGGATTTTTTTTTTCTAGATTTAAAGTTTTGTGATTCTGTAAAGCTACCATCTCTTGAAGGGCTGAAATGTTATGGTTTGAGACCATAATTGCACATAACATCTTCCACTGTGTGCCAAGTACTCTGAGAGACTTAGGGACAGAAAACACAATCTCTACCTGCCACCTTTGAGCAAAATAAAAGACTAGGAAGGGGAAAGGCAACACACAACACAAAGCCGTGCTCTAAATTTAGCAAATGTGTTTTTTCTTCCACGTCAGTGCAGGGAGATCTATAGAGGCTACTTTGAGTGTGTATTAAGAAATTCAGGTTGAATCATGCCTTGGTTCAAGGTAAAGAAGTAACACGTTTGATTAGAGATATCAGCCTTTGGCACAACGTGGGGGAATAGCGTATTTTTTTTTTCCTTTTGCATTTATCTACCCTTCTGTAAATGTTTTAAGAGTTTATGAAAGAGAAAGAGAGAGGGAGAGAGATCACTGTAAAGTGGATCCAAAAAAAAGTGGATCGAACACATTTCCTTTGTTAGGTGGTAAGATTTTGTCATGAGGACAGGTGTGTGAATGACATCCCAGGGGAGGGGGATGGAAGAAAAGGCAGAGATGTGTGACTCTCTTACATTAAGGCTTCATTAATGTAACTGTTACATCTGGGACCCTGACCTCTGTCCCCCCTAGCTCCACCAGTCATTAGCTATGGGTCCTAACACAAATCATTACTTCTGTCGCAGCCAGAATTGTCACTCACAAATGACAATTTTGTTTCTAACCCAATATTGTCGTTCATTAAATGAGGGGAAGACAGCATCATGCAAAGTCATGTTCCCCAAAGTTTTCCATGAAATTTTATGCTTATGAGATGTTCATGGGTGATATCTGCAAAAGCATCGTGTGATCAAGTTAATCTAGGAAGCACTGGCCAAGGAAAACTAAACTGAATTATTTAGGACATTTTGTAGCCATTAACATGTCAGTGGTACCATGAATTTTATGGGAGAAATATTATATACAGAAATAGCCAAGATATTTGATCACAGAACCTTTTTATATTGGCCATAACCAGGGGCTGGTGTTTATGTGTTGTTCTCCATTTTCCTAACACCTGGCGAGACGCTGTGAAGAGAAACAAAGGGAGTGAATGGACAGATGAGATATGGATGGTGAGACCTATAAACTGGCTTTGAATTCCAGGGCTGGAGGTGAGGGATCTTGGAAAAGTCAACTAACATTTTTGAGTCTCAATTTCTTATCTATGTAATAGTGATAAT
>NW_024071795.1:0-6621 GCF_014754425.2 Oryx dammah
AATTCTGGCACATATCTGACGACTGGCTCCGTCACTCAGTCGTGTCCGACTCTTGCAACCCCATGGACTATGGCACAGTAGTCTCCTCTGCCCATCGGTTATCCTGGCAAAAATACTGGAGTGGGGTGCCATTTCCTACTCCGTATCTTATGAATGGCCTATGTCAAAGAGAAAGAAGGTAAACAAAGGTTTCCTCTGTATCAGAAAGTACTCCTGTAAGATTTCGTGACATTTCATTCATCTTGTGCTTCTGTAAAGATAACCTAATGTCTTCCCTGGTGGCTCAGCTGGTAAAGAATCTGACTGACAGTTCAGTAAACACAAGAGATGCAGGTTTGATCCCTGAGTCCGGAACATTCCCTGGAGAAGGAAATGGCAATCCATTCCAGTATTCTTGCCTGGAAACTTCATGGAGAGAGGAGCCTGGAGGGCTAAGTCTGTGGGGTCATAAAGAGTCAGACACTACTGAGTGCACACGCACACGTCGATGTCTCCCTAAATCTGTACCATGAAGATGTCTCTTTGGTTCCTCACTCGGTCATGCCCATTTTCATTAAAAAATACACAAAGCATTTTCTGTATTTTTAATGTGGCAACACAAAGTACTGTCCAGTGAATGACACACAGCCAGATATAGAGTGTGGACAAGTACAGCGGGTGTGAGCTGGAGAGAACATAAGGATGACAGGGTCAAGAAAGGCTTCCAGGATGGAGTCAGCCAGGAGGCGGTCGTGGTTTAAAGGCAAATAAGGTATCGATGGCACAACGCTGTGAATGAGCCAAGCGCCACTGGTTCACTTGAATGCAGTGAATTTCGTGATGAGATTCAAGTCAGGAGTTTATTTAAAAGCAAAGTAAATTGCTTCCTGAATAACACCTGGAATCCATAATTCACCAACTGGTGTTCTCCACCTGTGTGATGAGATTGTGCCCTGTGCTCGCCGTGATCGTCCCCGCCCTCCTTACCTCAGCCTTTCTTCAAGCGTTGGCTTCTCTGCCGGCTTCTCTGCTGGCCTCCACTCCTCAGACAGCAGCTTCTCCCCCAGCACGGACTCAACGATGTCCTTACATGCTTCACACTCTGAGGAAAGAGAGACACGGCCTCAGGGAAAGCTGGCCTTGCTGCTGTGGTCACTGCCTTCAGGGAGGAGGACGGGCCACCTCAGTGGTGATGTAACTCCTTCTTCAGTCTCAATGGAGAGATTTCCACATCTGAGTCCTCAGCGTCTGGACCGAGGTTACTCCCCAGTGTAGAGGTGAGGAAAGAGAAGCTCCTAGGCACAGACCGTAAATAGACAGATGAACTGCCATTTGACAAAGTCAGAATTCACATCCCCTGAGACTGACCCTGAATCCTGGGCCACTGAACCAGGACCTGCAGCCTCTGAGGTGAGACACTGCGCAGGGCCTGGGATGGCGATTCCTGTGTGGTCGGGAAGGCCCCCAGGACTGCAGGACTGCTGGTTCCCTCCTGCCGGGATTTCAGTAACGAACAAGTGTCTCAAGGTATAAAACTCGCCTGGACACTCTTGTGTGAAATAGAATACATGAAACCTTAACGACCTGAAAGAGATATGCCAAACACTGAGAAAGTCTGTGTTATTAGGCACAGTAGAACTATGAACCTAAGTGTATTTACACTGAGCCGGGCACTACGGTCAGGGCTTTGTCAGCTTTACTCAGCATTCACTACAACTCAAACAACAGTTACTATTACAGCACCACACAGACACAGGAGGAAACAGAGACACAGGAAGGTTCCCAACAGGGATGTGAGCCCAGGAGGCCTGGTGCGGAGTCCACGTCTTTCCACTGTGCTGTGGTGACCTCCACCCCGGGGTCCTGGTGAGACATTTCTTCTTCCCCAGCCTCACAATTTCATTCCTACAATTTTGTTCCTATCATAAGGAGCGGTGTAAATAATACTCAGTTTGTTCTTCCCCAAAGCTCATCATTTCACTTTCTTAAACCGGAGGCGTGACCTCTCCCTAGTCTCTGAGCCCGTCACTTTCCCTTGACTCCCTCATTGTTTCTCTGGAAAGGACTGTAGGAAAGAGACACAGACACAAGCGGCCGAGATTCCTCCCTCCCCGTGTTGGGCAGGCGCCCTGCTCTTGACTTCCTTCCTCCCTCCAGGGCCCTCTTACTGGACAGGCAAAAATGGCTCCGATCGCCAGGCTGGCTGTGGGTGCACAGGGCTCCTCACACTCTGCCTGGGTTTTTACTGGGGTTGGTGATCTCCCCCCCACGTACCATCACTCTCATGTTGGTCATACATCTTGTAGCACAGACTCAGGTTTCCCCGCACTCCTGGTCAACCTGTATCACCAAAGTTTCACCAGCTCAAGTCAGGAGAGGGGGGGAAAGTGCAGATTGTCTGATTTCACCAGAAACACCTTCAATCTTGCCACAGAGTCACATGGCTTTCTTGCACTCAGGAAGGAGAACCTGCACACTCAGAAAGCACAGCTTCCTTCTCACCAGGGAGTCTCTATCTTGATGGCATCACAGAAACCATGGTTTCAGTGAGAAGCAGACTCATCCAGAAGCTCCTTTAAATCATATCCCCTCCTTCTTACAGTGTCTAACCACATGTTACCCCAGTGTAACTAGCACAGGACTTTGCCAGTGGAACCTCAGGGAACCTCAAAGTGATGGAGTTCATTAGTCCCAGACGTTTAGCCAAGAGGCATGCAGGATCAGATACAGAACAGAAAAGATTCCAGTCAACACAGCTTAGTTTGCTCCTGAGAGACACAGGCACTCCTGTGCCTGCCCCAGGAATCACTGTCTGGAATTTTAACTCTAATCTCACCCTACACATCACTGCAAACGTGGACAAGGCCTGCTCTCCTTGTGCCTCAGTTTGCCCAGCCCCAGGAAACTGAAGGCGAAAGAGCCACTACTACCTTTTCTGGACTGTGGTCAGGATGGAATTCAAAATGACAAGGGAAAAGGAGACCAGTCCTGGAGACATACAGTTTCTTAGAGGGAAGACAGTGATCGTTCAGTGCTTTGGTGACCATGACCTCGAAGACTTACTGTATTTCTGTAGCTTGTTGGCCAGGGAGTAAGCAGTAGCTTCGGATATGAGGAATTTCTCTCTGAGGTCTCTGAAGTCCTGCTTGCACTTTGCCAGCTGCAACCGAAGCTCCTGGTTGATTTCCGTGAGGGTACGTTCTGCCCTCAGAGCCGATAAAGAGGGAAGACACACTGCCATGGTGACATGTGGTAGAAGGGGCAGAAGCCAGGGGCGGGGAGGAGACACCCAATATATGGGGGATTAAGGGCAAGCGAAACCACAGTGGTTTAATCGGCACTGAGGGATGACAAAAACTGGAATTCCTGACTTACTGTTGGGAACAACTAGAGGGTTCTCAACCACAAAAAGAAGTTGAAGATGCCAGAGCTCAGAGCCAAAGGTGCTGTGTGGGGCTCAGACTCAGACAGCAGTGCAGGAGGGGAACCCAGCGCGCTAGGTAACCATCTGGAGTTGCCAGAACAGAACTGGTCGGGGGAGGGGTTCATGGAATCCTGGGGGCCCCTGCCTTCCAGGTGCCTAGCCAATGAGTGTTTGTGAACATGACCACTGATAGCACCCAAGCCCTCAGCAGCCACTCTGATGTTAACTACACATGTCCCGATACCACTGATCTATCTCCTTCCAAAAACTATCTAAGCTGAGTTCTCATTGTTCATTCTTCTGTGTATATAAATATTCATGGGAGAAATACTTTGCCAGCAGGTCTTAATTTCTGTCAGGCTATCATAAAGTCACCTCTGTTCAGTTCAGTTCATTTCAGTCGCCCAGTCATGTCCGACTCTTTGCAACTCCATGGACTGCAGCACACCAGGCCTCCCTGTCCATCACCAACTCCTGGAGTTCACTCAAATTCACATCCATTAAGTCTTTGATGCCATTCACCATCTCATCCTCTGACGTCCCCTTCTCTTCCCACCTTCAATCTTCCCCTGCATCAGGGTCTTTTCCAATGAGTCAGTTCTTCGCATCAGGTGGCCAAACTATTGGAGTTTCAGCCTCAGCATCAGTCCTCTCAATGAATATTCAGGATTGATTTCCTTTAGGATGGACTGGTTGGATCTCCTTGTAGTCCAAAGGACTCTCAAGAGTCTTCTCCAACACCACAGTTCAAAAGTATTAATTCTTTGACACTCGCTTTCTTTATAGTCCAACTCTCACATGCATTCATGACTACTGGAAAAACCATATCACCTCATATGGTTCTCTTTAAACAGATCTTAAGGCTTTTCCACAAGTGAAGAACATCAAACTTGTAGACTGTCATGGACTTCTTCTCTGGGTCTTCTCCAATTTAGTCTGTGTCCTAAAAACTGTAGGATAAAAATCAGAGTACAATACTAAGTGATTAAATAATTTTAAAAAATATTTTCTGTCCCATCTCAGTATTCTTTTGCTGCATCCTGTTGTTATGCCAATTTCTTCTCTTTACTGGGCAGCATGTTGGCTTCAGAATGAACTTAAATTTGACATCCCTACTTTCTAAATTCTTCCTCTGGGTCTGGGTTGTTCTATTTGATTATTTTTTGAAAATGTTACCAAACACCACATTTCATATTTCATTTATGTATTTCATTATAGCCTCACAAGAGCTCTTTCCAGGCTGTCAAAGTGACTAAAAGAGTTCATGTGTACATCCTTGAATACATAGTGTGCTTGTGCTTAGTCACTTCATTCTTGTCTGACTCTTTGTGATCCCAGGACTGTAGCCCATCAGGCTGCTCTGTCTATGGAGATTCTCCAGGCAAGAATACTGGAGTGGGTTGCTATGCCCTCTTCCAGGGGATCTTCCTGACCCAGGGATCGAACTTGCACCTCCTGTGTCTCCGGCATTGCAGGCTGATTCTTTACCACTGAGCCACTGAGACCATGGGGTGCCTATCTGTTTAGGAAAGATGTGACAGCCTTGTGCTATTGTTCTGTGTTCATTCAGGTCACCCACATATTGAGCAGACCAGGCTTCCAGAGCAGTGTTTGTGGCACACAGTTGGATCCATCTCTTTGAGTTTTCCTCATGCCATTGACCTGTGGTTGTATTCCAAAAACAGAGCACGGTTAAGTTCAAGGTCATAGGTCAGGGATCATGATGATCCAAAGTGAACACAAGCATTGTGTTCAGTGATATAGAAGCTGAGTTTGAGGGAAGAGAGACAGGCAGGCCCTCGGATAGTGATGGTCTGAACCAACTCCTCACTTCCTCAGCATCTCTGCCTACCCGCGTCTTGTGAGTCTGAGACTTGGGGAAGCCCGATAGCATCTCTCTCTCCAGTTTAGCTGTTGGTCTAACCTGGATGCAGGGTGAAATGGGTGTGACAACAGGCCACTGAGCATTTGTTCATGTTAAGGTAAAAGATACAAATCTGGAACAACTACTTATGAAAGCTTGTCTTCCCCACATCCCCACACAGTTCTCTAACTACAGGGCTTAATGATAGTTGGTGTGTGAGATTCAGCAAAGGCTTTAAGGAAATCTATTTTCCAGTTGCTGTGGGGCCTGACATTCTGTGGGGGAAAGAAAAATGTGTCAAATGCCTTCATTTTAAATATGATGAAACCAAAAAAAGCTCACAAAAGGTATCTGACTTGAGGTCAAACACGGATGAATTTTGCCATGCTAAGAGAAGTATATAACAGGTATAGGCCACTGACCTATACCATGCCAGGCATTTCACACATATTATGATACTTTCTGTCATCATAATCATTCAAGGTAACATCATTGTAGAAGAGGTACATTAAAAAATTTATTTGACTGAAGTTAAAATAAAACAAAAAACACTTAATCAAGGCAAATAAGCTATTGCTTTGCATTTTGTAGGTAGGAGAAACCTATTGTTTTTATCCTGCCTTTGTCCCATTTCATACTTCTCTGTGACCTGACTTTATTCCTGGAGCCCTACCTTTTCTCAACTAAAGCATTTCTATGCACTGAGCAATTGCAGAAGTGATGGCTGGGCCCTTCTAAGGCTTCCTGAGTGCTTATATGTTTCAGGACACCAGACGCCGTCTGGAGGCAAGAGCGGCCCGTCTGTTAGAATGCTGTGCTAAGCTGCTTCAGTCGTGTCCCACTCTTTGTGATCCTATGGCCTGTAGCCCTCCAGCCTCCTCTGTTCATGGAACTTCCCAGGCAAGAAGACTGGAGTGGGTTGCCATTTCTTCCTCCAGGGAATCTTCCTGACCCAGGGATCAAAACCGTGTCTCTTGCGTGTCCTAATTAAGCAGGTGGGTTCTTTACCACTAGCACCCCCCTGAGAACCCCATCTGTTAGAATGGACAGCTGCTTTCCCAGCCCACTGAAGTTAGCAGGACGTCCCAGGACAGAAAGGATCACTTCCCTTCAACTCAAGGATCTTTTCTCTCAGTGACTGTGCTCTATTGGGCTGAACTCTCCTGAAATTGAAAGCTCTTGCTAACTTTCTGGTTTCTTGTTAGGTGGCTTGAGTGTTTATAAAATTTTCTAACAAACATTTTTGCTGAAGTTTGCATTTATAGCAATACAATTTATTTTTTAGATAGTGGCAGCTTGGAGAAGATTGGTCCCATCAATGAGCAAACAAGGGTGAATTTAACTTTCACTCAAA
>NW_024071796.1:0-6619 GCF_014754425.2 Oryx dammah
TGGGAGAAAAGCTATGATCAAACTAGACAGCATATGAAAAAGTAGAGACATTACTTTCCCTACAAAGTCCATGTAGTCAAAGCTATGGTTTTTACAGTAGTCACGTATGAATGTGAGGGTTGGACTATTAAGAGAGTTGAGCACCAAAGAATTGATGCTTTTGAACTGAGGGTTGGAGAAGACTCTTGAGAGTCCCTTGGACTGCAAGGAGATCCAACTAGTCCATCCTAAAGGAGATCAGTCCTGGGTGTTCATGGGAAGGACTGATATTGAAGCTGAAACTCTGATACTTTGGCCACCTATGCTAAGAGCTGACTCATTTGAGAAGACCCTGATGGTGGGAGGGATTTGGGGCAGGAGGAGAAGGGGATGACAGAGGATGAGATGGTTGGATAGCATTGCCGACTCAATGAACATGAGTTTGAGTGAACTCTGGGTGTTGGTGATGGACAGAGAGCCCTGGCGTGCTGCAGTTCATGGGGTCACAAAGAGTTGGAAATGACTGAGTGACTGCACTGAACTGAACTGATGCTGAAGCAGAATCTCCAATACTTTAGCCACCTGATGGGAAGAAGTGACTCATTGGAAAAGACCCTGATGCTGGGCAAGGTTGAAGTCAGGAGGAGAAGGGGTCGAAAGAGGATGAGAAGGTTGGATGACATCAATTCGATGGACATGAGTTGAGCAAGCTTTGGGTGTTGGTGATGGACAGGGGAGGTCTGGTATGCTGCAGTCCATGGGGTCGCAAAGAGTCGGACACGACTGAGCAACTGAAGTGAACTGAACAATTACTAGAGACTCCAGAGGCTTCCACTCCAGGTAAGCTGATCTTCAGCTGTGATTCTAGATTCTTCACCTGTTTCTCTAGAATTCCAGGTGGTGGTTTTACAATTATCTCAATTCTCTGATGGATCTAAGGAAAGTCATTGACTTGCAGTTGATACAGCTTTTATCTTGTGAGGGCGAAAGAGAAAACTAAGTTCTCCACATATCAGAAACTGAAACTGATCTCTCTTCACTTTCTTCTAAAACTCTTCAAGATGTCATGAAGTCCCCCTGTCTCCCAAATCCTCCCCCAGGGGGCTCCATATCCCTGCTGCTCTCTAGAATTATTGCTCTCTAATCTTGCCACACAGCTGTCATCTCAGCACTTCTATGTTTTCTGGATTCATGGGCTTCTGTTCATTTTTTCTGGGTTCATGCCAACATATTTTTGGTTTATTCTCATTTTTCCATAGTTTATTGTCACAGCTCCCTAAAGAAGGAATATGGCACATAAATTTTCTGAGCCTGTATCTGAAAATATCTTCTAGCACTCAGTGTTGGTGATAAGAAATTTAATGCCAATCTGACTTTGTTCTAAAAGTTTACATTGCTGTGTGCAGTCTTTTTTTATTTATTTAATCCACTGGAATGGACACTAAGTATTTTCTTTCATTTACAGATTTATGTACTTTACCATTGAGACAGTCAGTCCCTTTAATTATTATGGGCTTTCTCATGGCTCAGGCAGTAAAAGAATCTGCCTGCCATGCAGGAGACCTGGGTTCGATCCCTGGGTTGGTAAGATCCTTTGGTGAAGAGAATAGCTACCCACTCCAGTATTCTTGCCTGGATGATTCCATGGACAGAGGAGCCTGGAGAACTATAGTCCATGGGGTGCAAAGAGTCAGACATGGCTGAGCAATGAACACATTTACTTTCCACTTGAATTATTGCTTCAATAATTTATTTTTGTTTCTTGGATTCTTCCTTCTGTGATTTGTATTATTCTAGGTTTGAACTTTTTGAATTCTATTTCTTTTTAAGTTCTCAATTTCTATATCTTGCTCATCTTCATCCACCTCAGCCCCATCTTTTCCATTTTACTGTATCTTCATAGGCAAATCTCCTCAAATGTATTGTTCAAATATCCTACTAAGTTTTTTAATTTTAGTAATCATAACTGAAAATTTCTAAGAACTTGTTTTCTTTTGGTTCCCTGATCAGTCATTTTACATAATAGCATGATTGGTTTGTTGATGTAATATCTTCTCTAACCTCCTTTATGCTTTTATTCAACTTTTTTTGTTTAAATTCTGTTCTGTTCTCTAAATATTGTGTCTCCTTTGGGGAAATATTTTCTGCATATTTCTGGGAGGGTTTCTTCTTTACTCATTATTTTTTTTAATTGAGATATAATTGACATACAACATTATGTTAGTTTCATGTGTAAGCACAATGATTCAGTATTTGTATATATTGCAGAATGATCACCACACTAAGTCTATTATTAATAACATACATCACCACACATAGTAACAGAATGTTTTTTCTTGTGATGAGAACTTTTAAGATCTAGTCTCTTCAGTTTAGTTGCTCAGCCATGTCCAGCTCTTTGTGACGCCACGGACTGCAGCACACCAGGCTTCCAGTCCATCACCAACTCCCCAAGCTTTCTCAAACCTCATGTCCATCGAGTCGGTGATGCCATCCAACCATCTCATCCTCTGTCATCCCCTTCTCCTCCCACCTTCAATCTTGCCCAGCATCAGGGTCTTTTCCAGTTAGTCAGTTCTTCATATCAGGTGGCCAAAGTATTGGAGTTTCAGCTTCAGCATCAGGCCTTCCAATGAATATTCAGGACTGATCTCCTTTAGGATGGACTGGTTGGATCTCCTTGTAGTCCAAGGGTCTCTCAAGAGTCTTCTCCAGCACGATAGTTCAACAGCATCATTTCTTCGGTGCTCAGCTTTCTTTGTGGTCCAACTCTCACATCCATACATGACTACTAAAAGAAGCATATCTTTGACTACATGGACCTTTGTCAGCAAAGTAATGTCTCTGCTTTTTAATATGCTATCTAGGTTGGTCATAGCTTTTCTCCCAAGGAGGAAGTGTCTTTTAATTTCATTGCTGCAGTCACCATCTGCAGTGATTTTGGAGCCCAAGAAAATAAACTCTGTCACTGTTTCCATTATTTCCCCACCTATTTGCCATGAAGTGATGGGAATGGATGCCATGATCTTTGTTTTCTGACTGTTGAGTTTTAAGCCAGCTTTTTCACTCTCCTCTTTCACTTTCATCAAGAGGCTCTTTCGTTCTTCTTCGCTTTCTGCCATAAGGGTTGTGTCATCTGAGTTATTGGTATTTCTCCCCACAATCTTGGTTCCAGCTTGTGCTTTATCCAGCCTGGCATATCTCATGATGTATGTACTCTGCATATAAGTTAAATAAGCAAGGTGACAGGATGCAACCTTGATGTACTCCTTTCCTGATTTGGAACTGGTCTGTCATTCCATGTCCAGTTCTAACTGTTGCTTCTTGATCTGCATACAGATTTCTCAGGAGGCAGGTCAGGTGGTCTGGTATTCCTATCTCTTTCAGAATGTCCCACAGTTTGTTGTGATCCACACAGTCAAAGGCTTCGGCATAGTCAGCAGAAATAGATGTTTTTCTGGAGCTCTCTTGCTTTTTCGATGATCCAAAGGATGTTGCCAATTTGATCTCTGGTTCCTCTGCCTTTTCTAAAACCAGCTTGAAATCAGGAGGTTCACGGTTTTGTGTTAATGTTACATAAATCAAGCAGAACCTTAGTAAAACTACCCATTTATCTCAGTTCTTCACTGATTAGCCTATACCAAAGATCCTTGGAGGTCAAACCATTTTGATAATCACCCTGGCTCCACTGTCCATCATGTCATCTTGCCTTTTTTGCTTTTCCTGGTTAACTGACATGCTTTATCAGCTCATTGAAATCAGAAAGACTAAATAGCAGCATCTTTCTGTCTAGAAGGACAACTACTACAGAACTATGGAGATTGTCAGGGAAGATGGTGCTTCAGTCTTCTTGACTGAATATTGTTTAAAGCAGTGTATTTTACAATAGTTTGGTATGGGCAGTATACTCTGAGCCCTCTCAGGGGATTTAGTTAGGAGATGGTTGTACCTAATTGATCTATCTCTTGCAACATTTCTGTCTTCTTAATCTTGGGATTTCTTGCTGAACAGTGTCTCAAGGATATTTTTTGCACACCAAGTTCATTTAATGAAAGTGTGACCTTATCTATAAATTCATCCTGGTCTATAATTTTGTTCCTCTCTCCGTGGCCTAACACTTGTAGAATCTGTTTCCCCAGGCTAACCACGATGTAGAATTAATAACAACATATTTTCATTATTTTGGTGTATAACTTGTTCGTTTTCTGAATTAGATTTTGTACCATCCTCACCATGACATATTTGAATTTGATTCTCGCTAACAATCTTAAGGTAATGAAAGATGCAAGGAGTGGAACATGAGGAAACCTGTCATTCTTTTGAAAGGTTTTCTGCTCAGATGAAGCCATAGAGGATCATAGGTCTGGCAGTTCTCTACTTATCAGACAGGGAAGCAGAAATTGCTTCCACTGACCAGAGTAGCTCCCAGGGAGTTAGGAATCTGGTATATGCAGAGTTATCTGAGTCTGCCCAAGTGTCTTCATTCAAATTACCAAGCTACCGCTCTGTCCCAGACAGTGTGCTGAATTTTCCAGGAACACTCAATGAGGTTAAAATTTGACATATATTCATCATAACTGGAACTGGGAATCCTATTAAAGTTAAAATCCTGCACTGGTTATTTTCTTTTTTATTAGCCTCAGCAATGTAGTTAGAAGACATTATTGATGGTCCCCATGAACTTCACATTCTTAATTTTTGCCATAATAATTTATTGTAGCAGCCACTTGGTTTGTCCAAGCATTGACTCCAAAATGTGCTTCATTCTTAGTGATCACAGGTGATAATCTAAATAACTGTTTATCACTGCATATCATGGATTTTCCTGTGAAAGTTGCATAGTTGTGTCCAACTCTTTGTGACCCCATACAGTCCATAGAATTCTCCAGGCCAGAATACTGGAGTGGGTAGCTGTTCCCTTCTCCAGGGGATCTTCCCAACCCAGGGATTGAACCTAAGTCTCCCACATCGTGGGTGGATTCTTTACCAGCTGAGTCACAAGGGAAGCCAGAGTTCCCTAGGTTCCACCATTTATTTCTTGCAGGACATTTTCTCTGTTTAGATCTATTTAGATTAGATAGCCCTGGACTTTCGTTGCTTTGATACTCTATTGTGGCGATACATAGTTGTAGAGGGCAGAATGTAGCCTGATTAATAAAGGGATGTATATATAACATATGTATATATGACAGGACTCAAGTGACTTAGCGTGCACACACACACACATGGGTTACGGAAATATTGGAAGGGTTGAAGAAGCAGGTTTCAGGATTAACTTCTGGAAACAATTCCCAAAGCCACAGAATGCAAATGGTTGCCAGTATAGGTGGCTGTTGTTGTTTAGTCACTAAATTGTGTTCAACTCTTTTGTGACTCCTTGGACTTAGCCTGCCCGGCTCCTCAGTCCGTGTGATTTCTCAGGCAAGAATACTGGAGTGGGTTGTCATTTCCTTCTCCAGGGGATCTTCCTGACCCAGGGATTGAAGCCTTGTCTCCTGTGTTGGCACATTCTTATTGAAATGAGGATGCTGGGAAGCTGTTGCTATGGTTGCTAGCTCCAGAGGCATGTGCATGGCCCACACCACCAGAAGGTGCACTTCATTCTGTGATTCTCTTCTCACTTCCTCAGTTCTGAATTCATTACACACACACACTCACACACAGACACAGACACACACACAGACACACACAGACACACACACAGAGACACACACAGACACACACAAACACACACACAGACACACACACACACACAGACACACACACCCACACGGTTTCCCAGGTGGCACTAGTGGTGAGGAACCTGCCTGCCAGGAGATGTTAGAAATGAGGGTTCTATCCCTGGGTCTGGAAGACCCCCTGGAGGACGGCATGGCAATCCCCTCCAGTATTCTTGCCTGGAGAATCCCATGGACAGAGGAGCCTGGTGGGCTATAGTCCATAGGGTTGCAAAGAGTCAAAGACAACTAAAGCAACTTAACATGCATGCATGCATACATACATACATACATACATATATATCCATGCTTTATCCATTCCTCTGTTGATGGATGTTTAGGATACTTTCATGTCCTGGCTATTGTAAATAGTGCTGCAATGAACATTGAGGGGCACGTATCTTCTGGAATTATGGTTTTCTCCAGGTGGATGCCAAGAGCGGGGTTTCTGGGTCATATGATAGCTCTATTTTTAATTTTTTAGGGAACCTCTATACTGTTCTCCACAGCTGATACAGTGGCTGTATCAATTTATATTCCCAGCAACCGTGTAAGAGTGTTCCCTTTTCTCCATACCCTCTCCAGCATTTATTGTTTATAAATTTTCTTGGGAATAATCCTCTTTGGCTCCACGCCCCACCTTCTGGACCCACTGGGGTGGCAGTCCTGTGGCTTTGCCAGGTGGAGGCCTCATCCCCACGGCTTCAGTTGGAGGCCATATGACCTGTTGAAACCAAGGTGATGGCCCTGCTTTGAAGCTTAAGAAGGAATCTGATGATCTCTGAATGGCCTTTGGAGTCTCTTTTTGTTTCTTAAAGAATAGTGTACATTTGCAGCCAAATAGCTCTGTGCTTCCCTCTTACAGAATCTAAGCAGTTTAACAGCCTTCTTTCATTTCATCCTGTTTCAGTATCCCTAATTGG
>NW_024071797.1:0-6615 GCF_014754425.2 Oryx dammah
GGAGGAGAAGGGGATGACAGAGGATGAGATGGCTGGATGGCATCACCAACTCGATGGACATGAGTTTGAGCGAACTCCGGGAGTTGGTGACGGACAGGGAGGCCTGGCGTGCTGCAATTCATGGGGTCACAAGGAGTCAGACACGACTGAGTGCACTGAACTGAAGATAATAGAACAACAATGTATCCTGCTTGAGGACAGGTTTCTCCTTCTTGAGAACCTTCTGACTAATCCTGTCATCTTGAAATGTAAATTCTGGGCATGGGTCTGGTAAGACCTTTACGACCTTGAGACATTCTTTTGAGTTACTGTAATAACCAGTTGAGAAAGTATATAACTCCCTTGCTAAGACTAGCGGGGGGGGGGGGGCATTCTCCATCCCCCTTCTGATGTCTATGTCAGAAACTTTCTCTGTCCCATTTCATACTTTAATAAAACTCTGCTACACAAAAGCTCTTGAGTGATCAAGTCTGGTCCCTGGTCCCAAAACTATATCTTCTTCTTTGGAGATCAAGAATCTGACTTTGTTCACCGTAAGCTCTCATCTCTATGTACCATTATAAGAAATTTCCAACCACCATTAATGTTGTGCTTTCCTCTCTGCCCTGAGATCTCATCTCTGTTCACACTTTTGATACATTCCCATCCATTTGGGGGTTTTGTTTTGTTTTCAAAACAAGTATCTCAAACTAAAATATATGATGTATGAAAAGAGCACACCTAACATTGTTCTCAATGGTGAAAGACTGAAAACGTTTCCTCTGAGATCAGGAAGAAGGCAAGGACGTGCACTCTGCCTCACTGTTTAACAAAGGACTGAAACCCCTAACCAGAGCAATTAGACAAGAAAAAGAAATCAAAGCTTCCCAAAGTGAAAAATTAGAAAGTTACCTTCTTCCGTAGAGGACAAGGTCTTTTATGTATAAACTGTAGATTCCACACAGACACAAAAAACCTCCTGCCACATCAAATAGCAATTTTAGCAAACTTGCAGGATACAAAAGTCAACGTGCAAATCAGCTGCATTTCTATACACAATGAGCAATGTTAAAAGAAAATCACATAACAATTTTATTTACTATTACATTAAAAATGGATGAAATATTTAGGAATAATTCACCAAGGAGGTGAAACATATACACTGAAAACTATTTAACCATTTCTAAAAGAAATCCAAAATAAACAAATAAATCTAGTAGTCATGGACTGGAAATCTCAGTACTCTATATTTCCAAGTTACTCAAAGTGTCCCACAGATTTAATGAATTCCTTATGAAACTTACAATAGAAATGTTTGCAGAAATAGAAACAACTTGCCAGAAGTCATAAAGAATCTCAAGGGGACCATAAACTGCAAAAATACTCTTCAATGAGTACAAAGATGAAAGATGAAGGCCACCCTTTTTAAAATTTCAAGCCATATCACAATATAATCCAGATGCTGTAGTACTGGCATAAACACGATTTATACACCAAGGGAACAGAAGGGAATGTTCAGAAATAATCATTTGCATATATTTAAAATCTAATGACAAGGATGCTAAGAAAACCCAGTGGAAAACAGACAGTTGCCATAACAAATGGTGAATCTATGGGTTAAACAATGAAGAGGAAACCTCACCTGCATCGAAAGTAAAAACATCTCTGTGCCAAACCACAAAATGAACACAGTGAAAAGACAAAATCTGAAGAATGAAGGCAATGAAAGTGAATTTCCAGCTCTCAGAGATTTAGATTCATGTCACAGTTTCGAACAGATGATGGAATAGCATACTATCACTGATACCTGACTCTGAATTTTTCTTCCCATTTCCAATCAAGATTTTGAAGTCAGTGACTCACTCACTTAGCTTCAATTACCTTAGAACAAATTTCCCTCTTCAGGTTTACTTCCAGATTTTATCAGGTACTGTGCATGTTAATACCTGACTTCCACCCACAGCTTCTTAATCCTGATTGACAGAGAGCAGACTGCACATCCAGAAGGACCCGAGGCAATCCCTGCTGCCCAACAGCACTGAGACCCCTTCTCAAACCTGTGGGTGTGTGCCCTGCCCAGGATGGTGCCCTCCACACAAGGTCCAGGACACTGGGTCATGGGGAGCTGGGATCTAAGTGGAGACGACAGGCCCTGAGGGAAGTTCCCTGGTGAGTGTGTGTATGTACAGGCGTCAGGAAGGATACTTCAGAGTCAGAGACGATTAGTAAGTCCAAAGAAGGGATTTCAGGAAGGACAGACTGAGAATCAACTGAGAATATGATTTTACCTGAGAAAGAGCCATTCCTCTTTTCTTGCCTTTTTTCCTCCTCTTCCCAGCTTCTTCCTCAGACAATCTAAGTTTTTAGAAGTTGATCTGGCAAGGGGAAAACAGGCTGCTTCAGGCTTAGAATCAACATTCCCCCTTCGTTTGCCACAACCAGAAAAACAGGAAGACCTCACTATGTGGAACAGTCCTTTGGTGTCCACTGCCTCAGGTGGGATGCTGTTTCTGCCCTCCTATTTCTTCCCTCACATCTCTCCTGCCCCCCTCGGCAACTTGTTTCTCCTCTTGCTGCTCTTCTCCCCACCCCCACCCTTCTAATTGTCCTAAACATCTATACATCTGTCTCTTTCTTTCTCCAACTCTGCTCCCTCTCTGCCTTCTAGTCACACCCCTTCTCTCCCCGTTACACTCCCACTCTGGGGCACTCCAGGTGTCTAGGCTTACTTCCTTCTCTTCTCTTCTAGTCAACACCTATCCCTGTTTCTCTCCTAGGATCACCCCTGTCAGCCCTCCTACCGCAGACGCGGGGCCCCTGTCTCCTTGTCTCCAACTCCTGGAGATCCCACGCCTTTGTCCATTATTCTTTCACCCACCCGCTACTTTAAGGGCTAACTCTATTTCATTTTACCATCCCTTTGCAACTGCCTCAGCCATCCTGGGGGACCCGTCGGTTCTCTCATTGTTTTCCACTTCTGAGTTTGCCTTTCACTCTCAGTCACTGCTTCTGATCCCCCTCGCCCACGTATCTACAGAAATGATGAGTAAATGCAACGCCCGCCTATCAAAAGAGCACTTTTTCCAACGAGACGGACTCGTGACGGAAAAACACTGGGTGTCACACGTCCAGCCCAGGGGTGAGGAAAAGGGACTGACCAGGAAGGCAGGCCTGCGGGGCAGAGCGATCGGCCTGAGGAGACGCGAGGGCAGAGAGGCTGGGAGCCAGGGGGTCTCGGGCCGGGCGGGCTCTCCAGAATCCCAGGACCGGGGAGAGGACGCGGCTTCTCGGGGAGCGGGGCTGTCCACGCGACCTCCAGGGGCCGACAGGGTGAGGCGGTGGAGGTGGACGTGCCTGAATCCTCCTCGCGCCCGGGCACAGGCGTAGGTACTAACGGTTAAGTTTTAAGCAGGAAAATATCCCGAAAGGCGGCGTCTCTGGGACCGAAGGCCGAAAACCAAACGGCAAGGACAAGCCTCAGAGCGATTTCGAACACTCGACCTGCAACCGCGGCCTCTGGGTTTATTTGGGGCGGCCGGCGGGGTAGGGTATTGGGATGTTACTGCCGCGGAACCAGCGGGACCATGAAGATGGGCGTGGCGAGGGCGGGTTGGACGCCTAAGCGCGCAGCACACGTGTACACTAGGAGAAAAAAACTCCAGGGCCGCTCGGCGACCTTCTCTCGCGGCCTTCCGCTTCCGCAGCAAACTGCGCACACGCAGATTCCGAGGCTGAGCTTCCGGGTCGGGGGCTGGGCGGATCGCTGCAGGCGAGGGGCGAGGCGAGGAAGGTCCAGGTCTGCAGAGCGAGAGCAAGGCGGGGCAAGGGGCCGGGAGGCGTTTAACAGTCCTGTGATGCCCCATAAATTACAGCCTGTTTTTTTTTTTTTTTTAATTTGTTGCCTTTAACGTCTAAATAGATAGCATATTCTTCTATAATTACAATATGGAAATGTCGATGAATAAAATAAACTTTTTGTCATATGTTGAGGAAAGAACGGTGCTAGTAGTGAAAGTCGCTCAGTCGTGTCCGACTCTGCGACCCCATGGTCCATACAGTCCACGGAATTCTCCAGGCCAGAGCACTGGAGTGGGTAGTCTTTCCCTTCTGCGTGGGATCTTCCCAAGCCAGGTATCTAACCCAGGTCTCCCGCATTGCAGGCGGATTCTTTACCAGCTGAGCCACAAGGGAAGCCCCTGTTAGTAAGATTCATCCAGTGTTTTAGCAACAAGATCTAAGCCGCCAGGGTATGGGGACAGACTTAAAAATCTGCAATCCGTTCCCAGCTTTGATTTCTTCTTTTAGTGCCTGTTGGCTGCTAGACAGTTCTCTTCTTAAATTCTTCCGATTTAATTTTAATTTTATACATTCCCCCACAGCCTCCTGGAAATTTTGAGGACTTGGATCACTTTGAGCTCCCCCTCGGGATGCGAGGAAAACATGCCCTAGGCACAGTGGAGAGGAGGAAGCTGGTGGGTTCCGCGGACCAGAGGCACCGCTGTGGTGGGGCTCCACGCGGCCATGCAGGCAGAGGCGGCCGGCCTTCCCAGGTCGCTGTGTCCCCGCGTTACACTTTTAAGGCAAAAGCTTATAACTTTGGAGACCAGTACGTTGGAAACTAGGATATGTCCTCCTAACAAGTAGAAAAGTTTCAATAAAGATTTTATTTTCCTTTCTAAAATTTTTTGAAATTACGAAAGTATGACAACACATTTACATGAGGCTTTCAAAATAGTTACAGACAGTTCCACTATATATTACACTTTTTACGAAGACAAATTAAAATTTTCAGTTGGAATTTCAATATTAAACTCTCAAAAATTAATAGAATGGACAGGAAAGTAGGATATACTAGACCTGAAAAGAATTGTGAACCAATTCAACCTAATTAAGACTTATACAATTTTCACACAAGAGCAGGATACAATTTTTATTCAAGTTCCCATAGACTATTAATCAGGAGACACTGGAACATGACGTAAAACAAGGTGCAAATGTTTCATGGCCTAAATAAAGAGTATTGAAATCATACAGGGCCTGCTCTCTTATTACTGTGAAACTATGTGAGAAATCAATACCACAAGGTATTTGAAAATAACCCACATAGTTTCAAGTGCAATAAATAAATAAATGTTTTTGTCAGCAGGTTCTTGCCTGTCCTGTTCCTGGCAATTCAGGGGTTGGGAACCTGGGTCTCTTCTGAAGAGTTCTTGTAGGGCGGTAATTGGATGCAGAACCTTTCCTGCCATTAGCAGAATTTAACCATCTTAAGAAAACAAGAAATTTTTCTGGATTTCTCTCTGTACTGCAAACTAAAATAAATACAAAACTATCCCCAGGGAAAATGTGCCATTTTACAATGACATCCTGTATCACAACTTTTCCTCTTTCCACATGGCTCAGTTCCAGAGACACAAAGTCAAAACCTACAGTCTGAGACTGGAGGACTAAGGTATGGGATGGGAACTTCTGTCAGTACCTTGGTTATTTTTTTTTTTTTTTTTTAATTAACAAAGTTTACTAACCATTGCTTTAAAAAGAGCAATTTCCGTTGATCAGTTGCTAAGTCGAATCTGACTCTTTGCAACTCCATGAACTGCAGCACACCAGGCTTCCCTGTCCTTCACTATCTCCAGAGTTTTCTCAAACTTGTCTTCATTGAGTGGGTAATGCCATCCAACCATCTCATCCTCTGTCACCCTCTTCTCCTGCCTGCAATCTTTCCCAGCATCAGGGTCTTTTCCATTGACTCTACTCTTTGCATCATGTGGCCAAAAAGAGCAACACATCTTTAAAAATTGATGAAAACTGCATTGTTCCTTTAGTACACATTCTAAGCTTCTAGTGCTCTCCACACAACAGGCCAATAATTGAGAGACAAGTTGCTGGTGCAGGAATAATGACTTTATTCAGAAAGTCAGCAAACTGAAAATATGGTGGACTTGTAGCCCCAAAACCATCTTATCCGACTTAGAACTCAGTCCCCTTTTATACTAAAAGTGCAGGGAGTAAAGTCAAGTCAAATTCCTTTGAACCTAAGGAATCAAACAGTTAAGTAACAGAGCATAAAAGTCCATCAATAAGAGTTCCCTGAGCAAACTAAAATAACATCAAGGAATTTGAAGAGCAATGGAAGGCTATGAAAGGTCATTGTATAGGGTCACTCCTCAACCTCTCCTCCCAACACAATATCAGTAAGCTTATTACTATTTCAATCATTCATGTGCTGGGGTAGAAGAAATTTAAGGCTACATAATATATTTAAGATATAATTTCAACTGTTAAAAAGTGCAAAGCTTATTTATGAGATGATGTTTTGCAATAAAACCATGGAGTTGCATATCCATGCACACATGCAGGCACATGTAAATACACAAGGGACTGAAATGAAGAGTTGCCTCTTGACACATTTTTAAATCATTTTCTCATTATCACTTTTAGTCATATGTATTTCAGCATCTCTGGGGCCATGAAAATGAATCAACTGTAGTTAAGTTTGTCAATACTACATTTTTTTAAAAGCATGTTTATTTATTTAGGTTGTGCTGGTCTTTGTTACTTTGTGTGGCTTTTTCTAGTTGCACTGAGTGGGAGATACTCTGTAGTTGTGGTGAGTGGGCTTCTCACTGCAGTGGC
>NW_024071798.1:0-6610 GCF_014754425.2 Oryx dammah
AATCTTACAGTGTCTAGCAATTTCTGCTTCAATTATAGAGATGACTACAAGAAAATCAAGGTATTCATTTTAGTTGGAAAGATGTTACTTATCTTCAGGACATCTTCATACGGTTGGGGTCAGAAAGAGGCTCATGTGAGGGGAGTCTCACAGGGCTGTAAGAAGGTCAGGGTCCAGAGCCTACTGGACTCAGGGTGGTGTGTTGTAATGTGATTCCCTGTAAAATTTCCTTTGTGTTATTGGCTGAACTAAGGAGGTCTTGAGACCACAAGGTTGCATCTTATGTGAATGTGACTGAGGCATTCTTGAGTCTGGTGGGCTTCCCTGGTGGCTCAGTGGTAAAGAATCCACCTGCCAGTGCAGGAGACATGGGTTCAATCCCTGAGCCAAGAAGATCCCCTGGAGAAGGAAATGGCAACCCACTCCAGTATCCTTGACTGGGAATTCCCATGGACAGAGGAGCCTGGAGGGCCACAGTCCATGGGGTCACAAAACCAGTCAGACACAACTTAGCCACTAAAAAACAACAGCAAAATCCTTGAGTCTGCTACAGGTCAGAAAATGTAAGTGCTTGGTAGTACAGGAACATATCTACAGCCTTATCCACAATAGCCATTCAGCTCTATTCTGTGCTCCTGAACCAAGGTAACATTATTTTGATTTCTAAATGTATTTTTCTTAATAATTAAAGTAGATGTACAATGTATGTTCAGTAGACCACAAACAGGGTATTTTAGTTAAGTTATATTCTGTGTAAGCCAGAGTGACTTATCGACACCCTGATAAATGTGTTTGTAAGCATATGTCTAATTTTCTCCCTACATCTTTGTATAGTTGAAATGTAGACTTTTTTTAAACAATGTCCATGAATGTAGGATTCTAATTAAAGATATATAATTTAAATATATGTCACTCTCCTTTTGATGTTTAACAGGTGGTTAAACCCCTTGTTTAAAGTTGGTCATAGACGGAAATTAGAAAAAGATGACATGTACCCAGTGCTTCCAGAAGATTGCTCCCAGCACCTTGGAGAAGAGCTGCAAGGGTGAGGAAAGGCAGCAGGGAGTACGGTTAGAAGAGTGAGAATTTCTCCATGGGGCTAAAGGCTTGTGGGGAGGGGACTTTGCCTTCCTCTGGGGTCTCTTGAGCCTCTTTCCCTGACACTGAACCCTCAGCCCTTCATGCTGACCCTGGGCTTAGCCCACTTTGGAGGTTGGGGGAGCCTGTGTTCCCTGCATGAGTAGACGTGGAGGGAGCCCCCAGCCATGGCCCTGGAGACCTAGCTCTGTCCCCAGAGGTGGGGTCCCTGGAGGATAGTGTCTGCCCTTCTGAGCTGCTCATGACCTGTGAGTTCAGCAAAGTTTAGCAGGAACTTGTTTCTAGAATCTGGGACTTTTCTCTGAAGACCTGGTCTGGTGCTTTTCCTGGTGCTTCAGTGTCTGCACCGCTTATCTTTCAGGAGCCCTGCGAGCAGTTAGCCAGCATCTATGGGCAGCCACAGAGCGCCCTGGAGTGAAGGCTTGTCCCCTGCCCTGTCTCTCCCCTGTTTTCCTGTGGCTGTTCCTCACTGTGCTTTGTCTCTCTTCGCAGGTACTGGGATCAAGAAGTGTTGAGAGCCCAGAAAGATGCACGGGAGCCTTCTTTAATGAAAGCGATCATAAAGTGCTATGGGAAATCCTACTTAGTTTGGGGAATGTTAACATTTCTTGAGGTAAAAGCTTTTCCATACAGTGCATTGATTTTGAGTGTATGTGGGTCAGTCCTGAGATGGATGGACTGAGGTGGGGAGAGGACAGTGATTTAAGGTCTGAGGGTAAATCTCATCTAGGAATCATGATGTAGATCAGCAGTTGTATTTATCTTTAGAACAGACAGATTCTTAACGAGCTTGACCTCTGGGGATTACTATTTTTCTCTTAACTGATTAAAACATAGTGTAATGGAAGGATAGCAGCACTGGAAAGATATGTTATACCATGTTAGGATATTTTTGGTGCTCAATATAAATATTGAGTGATCCTTGACCAAAAGATCTTACAACCTCAGGGAATATGTGTCCTGTGGTTTGGAGGAAGTAACTTCAGAGAACAGCAAGTAGGAGATGGGAACAAACCTAACAGATTCCAAAACAAAGGCCAGAAGCAGAGTTTTAATAAAGCATTTGGACAGTAATTTGAAGTAGAGGATTTATGTGGCAACAATAGACCTATGTTCAACAACATGGAACTGAACATTATTTTTCATACAAAGTTAAAAGCACATTGTATTTCCTTCCTGACCGCTTGCCCAGTCCCCATCTCTTTGAGAGAGACAAGCTTCATCTAAATTATTTCATCTGATTGATGACTGTCATTTATAACTTTATTGCTACTTCTGTCTTGGGTATTCCCTTGGAAAAGGTGTGTGGATACATTACATATTCTAATGTATTGTCTATAGATTGTAAGATAGAGTGAAACATGTACTGAGGATACTTTTAAGTTGACCTGTCTTTATACTTAGAAATGTCTCTTAACAGTAGGCTTCCCTGGAGGAGAGTTCTGACAAAATGTCCACTGGAGAAGGGAATGGCAAACCACTTCAGTATTCATGCCTTGAGAACCCCATGAACAGTATGAAAAGGCAAAAAATAGGACACTGAAAGATGAACTCCTCAGGTCGGTAGGTGCCCAGTGGGCTACTGGAGATCAGTGGAGAAATAACTCCAGAAAGAATGAAGAGATGGAGCCAAAGCAAAAACAGCACCCGGTTGTGGATGTGACTGGTGATGGAAGTAAAGTCCGATGCTATAAAGAGCAATATTGCATAGGAACTTGGAATGTTAGGTCCATGAATCAAGGCAAATTGGAAGTGGTCAAATGGGAGATGGCAAGAGTGAACATTGACATTTTAGGAATCAGCAAAGTAAAATGGACTGGAATGGGTGAATTTAACTCAGATGACCATTATATCTACTACTGTGGTCAAGAATCCCTCAGAAGAAATGGAGTAGCCATCATAGTCAACAAAAGAGTCCAAAATGCAGTACTTGGGTGCAGTCTCAAAAATGACAGAATGATCTCTGTTCATTTCCAAGGCAAACCATTTAATATCACGATAATCCATGCCTATGCCCCGACCAGTAATGCTGAAGAAGCTGAAGTTGAATGGTTCTCTGAAGACCTACAAGACTTTCTAGAACTAACACTCAAAAAAGATGTCCTTTTCATTATAGGGAACTGGAATGCAAAAGTAGGAAGTCAAGAGATAAGTGGGGTAACAGGAAAATTTGGCCTTGGAATACGGAATGAAGCAGAGGAAATGCTAATAAGAGTTTTGCCAAGAGAACACACTGGTCATAGCAAACACCCTCTTCCAACAACACAAGAGAAGACTCTACACATGGACATCACCAGATGGTCCATATGAAATCAGATTGATTATATTCTCTGCCACCAAAGATGGAGAAGCTGTATACCGTCAGCAAAAGAAGACTGGGAGCTGACTTTGGCTCAGATCATGAAGTCCTTATTGCCAAATTCAGACTTAAATTGAAGAAAGTAGGGAAAACCACTAAACCATTCAGGTATGACTTAAATCAAATTCCTTACAATTATACAGTAGACATGAGAAATAGATGCAAGGAATTAGATCTGATAGAGTGCTTGAGGAACTATGGATGGGGGTTCGTGACACTGTACAAGAGGCAGGGACCAAGACCATCCTCAAGAAAAAGAAATGTAAGAAGGCAAAATGGTTGTCTGAGGAGGCTTTACAAATAGCTGTGAAGAGAAGAGGAAAGAAACTAAAGGCAAAGGGAAAAAGGAAAGGTACACCTATTTGAATGCAGAGTTCCAAAGAATAGCAAGGAAAAATAAGAAAGAGTTCCTCAGTGATCAATGCAAAGAAAGAGATGAAAGCAATAGAATGGGAAAGACTAGAGATCTCATCAAGAAAATCAGAGATACCAGCAGAACATTTCATACAAAGATGGGCACAATAAAATACAGAAATGGTATGGATCTAACAGAAGCAGAAGATGTTAAGAAGAAGTTCAAAGAATACACAGAAGAACTATACAAAACAGATCTTCGTGACCCAGATAATCACAGTGGTGTGATCACTCACCTAGAGCCAGATATCCTGGAAGGTGAAGTCAAGTGGGCCTTAGGAAGCAACACTAAGAACAAAGCTAGTGGAGATGGTGGAATTCCAGTTGAGCTATTGCAAATCCCAAAAGATGATGCTATGAAAGTGCTGCACTCAATATGCATCAAATTTGGAAAACTCAGAAGTCGCCACAGGATTGGAAAAGGTCAGTTTTCATTCCAATCCCAAAGAGAGGCAAGGCCAAGGAATGCTCAAACTGCCGCACAATTGCACTGATCTCACATGCTAGTAAAGTAATGCTCAAAATTCTCCAAGCCATGCTTTAATAGTACATGAACCAAAATCACTGCAGTTGGTGACTGCGGCCATGAAATTAAAAAATGTTTGCTCCTTGGAAGAAAAGTTATGACCAACCTAGACAGCATATCAAAAAGCAGAGACATTACTTTGGCAACAAAGGTCCATCTAATCAAAGCTATGGTTTTTCCAGTAGTCATGTATGCATGTGAGAGTTGGACTATCAAGAAAGCTGAGTGCCAAAGAATTGATACTTTTGAACTGTGGTGTTGGAGAAGACTCTTGAGAGTCCTTTGGACTGCAAGGAGATGCAACCAGTCCACCCTAAAGGAAATCAGTCCTGAATATTCATTGGAACTGATGCTAAAGCTGAAACTCCAATACTGTGTGCACCTGATTTGAAGAACTGAGTCATTGGAAAAGACCCTGATGCTGGGAAAGATTGAAGGTGGGAGATCGGGATGACAGTGGATGAGATGGCTGGATGGCATTACTGACTCAATGGACATTAGTTTGAGTATACTCAGGGAGCTGGTGATTGAAAGGGAGGCCCAGAATGGTGCAGTCCATGGGGTCGCAAAGAGTCGGACACGACTGAGTGACTGAACTGAACTGAACTTCCTGGTGCTCAGAAGAATCTGCCTGCAGTGCAGGAGACCCTTGTTCGATCCCTGCATCAGGAAGATACCCTGGAGAAGAAAATGGCAACCCCCTCCAGTATTCTTTCCTGAAGAATTCCATGAACAGAGGAGCCTGGCAGTGTCCAGTCCATGGGGTTGCAAAGAATCAAACACCACTGAGCGACTATTACTCACTCAAATTTGGACTGGAGCCCAGAATAACAGAAGACATTTGAGAGTTGCTCAGCAGGTACTTGTTGACTTTCCCAGGTCACATATGATAAATGCTTTCCTGGGAAAGGATCATCCCCTTCCTGTGGAACAGAACCTGGGGTCCTGTGTCTGGGCTGGAGCTGCCAGAGCTCCCAAGATCACTCCCTTCCCTGGGCTTCCCCCTCCCCATAGGCCAGGTCAGCCAGGCCAGAGCCCGCCATGGGGAGGAGCTCCAGCTTCACCATGAATTGTGGAGAACTCATGCACCCTCCATACAGGTTTCCTTCCTGGGTGAGTTCTCATGAGTTCTGCTTGTCTGGAAACCCTGGAGCCTCGGTGTCTGCCTGTGGGCTCATGCCAGGTGCCTGGTTGGATGAGTGGCCTCTGGGTTTAATGTGGGATCATATCCTGGAACAGGTCTTTATCTGCTGTCCCTGGTTCTCTAGTTTCTCTTTGGTACCAGATGATAAAGAGGCTTGAAGGCAAGTGGGTCTCAAAGCATAGCCCATGTGGATTTTCTTGCTGTCCTGGGCTGTCGGCTCCTTAGGTGCGGTCGCTAAGCCTCGAATGGATCCCATCCTAATATGAGTCCTGGGTCTTGGCTGTGGCAGCTCATGGGAGAAGCAGACATAGAGGGAGAGGCCGCAGGATCTGGGGTTCTTCCTGAGAGGGAATTCGCCCCACTGTGGTGCTGGGAGTGTTGATTTCAGAGTTTTCCGGCCCCAGTAATACTTCCTGCTGGGGATGCAGGAAGGCCAGGCCTGGGGCTGCATAAGGGGCAGCTGGTAGAGCCCTGGGCCCTCTTTTAGGAGATTGGTTGTTGGGTGGTCATGGCGGAGAAGTGGGAGTAGAGGACCTTGAATGTCGGGGCTCCTCTGTGTGGCAGTACTACTAGTACCAGTAGCAGTAGCAGTACTAGTTACTTAAATTGATTTTATGAAGCAAATGTCCATGTTGTGATCTATCTGTACTGCTTGTTGGTCTTTATATTTTTGATAATGAAAGATCTAAACTCAGCCCAGGATTTTCTAAAACACAAACATGTTTCCTTTTAGATCTCCAGCCCTTTTTCAATTCCTCTGGTGCACAGAATGCCCCACGGATTATCCATGATTCAAAGCAGTGTGCTCTTTCCACCCACAGCACAAGCAGGGCCTCCCAGGTACTCCTGGCAGCACCAGTGAGAAAAAGCAGGGTGACGCCAGTCCAGGGTGAGGCTCTTAGGATTCTGAAATATAAAAACCTCTGTCCTATGAGAACTGAGGAGTATCTCTACCCCTTGGAGAAACAGGTACCAGGCTGTGGAGCCCTTGCAGGTCAATGCTAACTAGAGCAGAACAGGCCGAGTTCCCAGCACCCTGGCCCCTGTGTGCACCTCCATGGGGACTGCA
>NW_024071800.1:0-6604 GCF_014754425.2 Oryx dammah
ACCTCCATAGATGTGGGCACAGGAGGGCCTCAACCCCAGATCTGAAACCCCAGGTCTGAGTGAACCCAAGGCGAGCAACAGCTGGGGCTCAGGGAGCAAGAAAGGACGGAGCAGTCACACTCCTCCTCCCGAGGCAGGCACAGGGCCCCGGGGTAGGAGGTCGTGTTTGCTTTGGTCCTGGAGGCCCTGAGCTCCTCGGACTTCTGACTGTGTCCTTGATTCTTCCCACCAGGCCTTCCGGGACCTCAGCTGTGGGACAATGAGGCTCCTCAATATCTTCCTCACTGCTCTCTCGATCCTCTTCCAGGTACTGCCCGGTAAATACCTGCCACAATGACCTTTCTTATCATTCCTTGGTTTTTCCTTCCCTAAGTCAACCATCATCAGAAAGTAAAGCGTGACAGAGCTACTAGTAGGTCACTTCCACACCCAAAATTAGGCACTGAGTGATTAGAGAATTCTTTCCAAAGCATGTAGTTGTGTCTTCATAACTTTAAATGTCTTGTTGGTGGTAACTTTCTCCCTCCTCTCCTTTTCCTGGAATGAGCTGGATGATTTGTGAACTAAGTCAGTTAAATCACTTGGTTGGTATAATCCAGTATGGAGACAAAGTTCCTTTATTCAGGCCCAGACTGGAGACCTCTTGCCACACGTCACAGTTTGACCTTGAGTTCCACTGGACAAGGCCTCCATCTGACGAGCCTGTGAGAGCTGGGTGGGTTTTGCATGATGGGGAGGGGGGGTGACTGGTGAGGCACACGGGGCAGTGATTACTGACCCTGCAGTTAACACCCGGGTGTTCCTGTGGCAGGAAGGAGAGAGATATATATACATATGTATATATATATTTTGGCTGCGCTGGGTCTTTGTTGCTGCGCGGGCTTTTCCCTAGTTTTGGAGAGCGCAGGCTACTCTCCAGTGGCAGGACACAGGTTTCTCATCGCAGGGGCTTCTCACTGTGGAGCCCGGGCTCCGGAGCACAGGCTCACGGTGGTGTCTCAGGGGCTTAGTTGCTCCCACACGTGGGATCTTCTCGAACCAGGTTCATCAGCAACACTGACATCTTACGTCAGAGCAGAGGGTGAGGGATACGAGGGGGATGTTTGCTATTGGTGTTCAGCTGGGAAAGAAGGGGATCCCAGTCAGATGGTGAGACCCCAGATTTCCTCATGGGACTTCCACGAGGCTTCGTATAAATGTCTTTTCCTTTTCCAGACAGCACTAGGGCGCTCAGTTTTGAAAGACCCTGCTATCTTCGGGGTGGAATCTGCCTGAAGCGAGGGACGCTGAGCTGTGAGCCCTTCAGAGGACCTTGCCGGGCATTCACCGTTTGCTGCAAAATAAAGCCGAGCTGATGGAGGCAGCCCAGCTGAGGAACCCCGCGAGAGACCCAGAGCAAGTCTCCTCTTGTGCAAATAAAAGCAGACAGTTCTCACATCTACATAATCGAATGTTTTATCATTAGGACTGATCAAAGTTGTTTTCAGGGTAGGCAGGGTAGGCAATGGGAGGGAGACAGTTATAAGAATTAAATTTATATTATGATTTAAATGTTGCAAAGTGTTTTCATTCACAGAGCAAATGTGACCCTTTGGCCCGAGGCTGGAGTCCTGAGAGAGGTGCGATCATTCAGTGTCTTCCTTGTTCACTTGTCTTGTCCAAGGCGTGGCCCCTGCTGTAGTTTGCTGAGTAGACCGCCTCTCCATACAGGTGTCACTCTCCTCCCTCTGGGGAGGGAGCAGGCCTTGACAGGACCACAGCTTTCTGCAGTTTACAGAGCAGGTTTAGGGCGGGAGGACAGAGACAGGATGCAAGGTGCCCAGGAAGCAGGGGACAAAGAGGAAGGACAAGAGACATGAGCGTTTTTCCAAAACCTGAGCAATCTCACGGGAAAGAAAGAGTGTGACTGGCATTGCGGTGAGGTGACGAGGACCAGTTCTATAACTGGGTCCCAATCAGTGATGAGAGCTTCCCTGGTGGCTCAGATGGTAAAGAATCTGCCTGCTATGCAGGAGACCCAGGTTTCATCTCTGGGCTGGACAGAACCGCTGGAGGAGGAGACAGCAATCCACTCTAGTATTCTTGCCTAGGAAATCCCATGGACAGAGGAGCCTGGTAGGCTACAGTTCATGGCCTCGGGAAGAGTCAAACACCACTGAGTAACTAATACTTTAATTTGACTTTCAATCATGAATAATTAAAGAAAATTCAGAATAGGTTTGCAGATGAACAATCAGTGTACTGTTTCTGGCTTCTTTGTTTTACCTCAGGGTTTTTTTTTTTTTTAATTCCTCAGCCAAAGTCACATATTTCAAGCCTCAGCATCATCATAAATTATAATAACTGGTAATGAAAGTCACTGCATTGTTCTTTATAAAAATTATCCTGCTTATTCTTGCAAGTTTTCCCTTTACAGGGAATTTTAAAATCAGCTTGGTCAATATAAAAATATTTTTAAATCCTAATTTCTAGATTATCACTAGTGTATGAAAAGTCGTGAGCCAATTTATCATTCTTTTAAAATGTATAATAATTTTCACTTGATTCTAATACTTAATCCTTGAGGAAGGAGACCAGTAGAACATCCTGCAGTAATAAAGAAGTCAGTATCTAGAGTCAGATTCCTGATTCCAACTTTAATTTCACCACATACAAACTCGAACACCACACTGAATATCTCTAGTCTTATTTTTTCCTCATGGATACCATTAGGGATGATATTAGTATTGGTGTAAGGTAAGACTAGTTTACTTCTAGTTGTAGGAAGGCCATCATAATTACCTTCAATACGCTTCACTTGGTGGGTTCTGATTAATTGCATAAATGTAGGATTAGTAATCAGCCATCATCTTGAGATGAGAAGGAAAATACAAGAATTCTTGAGTCAGTCACTCTGAAGACATTTGTTACAGAAAAATGCTTCATTCAGAATAAGGAGGATCATTTCTTATGAGAAGCCCAAGATTTTCTGGGTGAGAAAAAACTGAAATCTCACCCCCAGCTGCTGAGACTTAAGTTAGGGACCGCTCAGCCAAAGCCCGGGGACAGAGGAGAGAAACAGCAGGTTAAGGAAAGCCAGGAGGAGGGTGCCTGGAGGTCTGTTAGCATCACTGACGCCATCTTGGGCTCGTGCAGCTCCTGCCGTCCTGCTGACCCTGCCCGGAACTGGCTTGTGCGGTGAATCACGTCTCTGTCATCAGGGTCTTGTAGTTAATAGATATTGTTTAATAACCATTAGGACCAGGCAGCCTCTATGCTCTGTTAGTCCCCAAACAATAAGGAAAACCTTCCCTGATGTAGTCCCGTGTGACTAGTTACCCTTTCACAAATCTTAGGAAAATAGATTCCTATTTCCAACCCCCCAGCCACATACACCAGGTTAGCAACAAAATAGCCCCAGTGGCTCCTCAGAGGGAGGAGTGAGCTGTGAAAGCTTTGGAGCTCTACTCTGTGAGTAAGTAAGGTGCTCCCCCAACCTTGGTAAAAAACGGACTTATTGATTATACCTAGCGGCCTCCTCATTTTTTGGTCTCAAGATGCCATCTCAGTTTGGTGAGCTGTTTTCATTCCTTCTGTCCTTCATCAGGGACACTAAGCCCCTGTCCCAAACTTGTTTTGATTCAGGCTTTGGCTAAGGAGCAAAGCCCTTCGACTTTCACTTACCCTGGAACTATGCTGTGTTTTATAGCACAAGAGTCAAGAACATGAGGCTTTATTGGTCATTAGACATCACCATGGCCTGGACAGGGCCCTGAGTCAGAAGGGTCATTCCTAGAGCACAGATAAAGCCCATTGTCAGACTCAGGGGGACCATCTTCTGTACAAACTGAGCCAAGTGACATGCTAGAATAGATCTCAGACACCTCTCAGCCCTCTGAAGGGAGGTGAGTCCTAAACCGTGCGATAGTTTTCCTTCTCGAAGTCCCATTCAGTTAAGCGCAAGAGTGACTATCAGAAAAATAAAAGATTGTATCTTGACTGTACTTGTGCCTGAGTTGAAGTAGTGGATGGTACTAACTCCATGAACGCAAATGGGAAAAACGTCATCTAAACTATTCACAGTTTCCCATAGATTAAGTGCTCCATCAATTTTAATCATTCTTTTAGATTTTTATTTTCTTGAGGTAGACCATTTTTAAATCTTTATTGAATTTGTTACACTATTGCTTCTGTTTTATGTTTTGTCTTTCTGACCACAAGGCATGTGGGATCTTGGCTCCCCAATCAAGGTTTGAGCCCATATCACCTGCACTGGAAGGCCAAGTCTTAGCCACTGGACTGCCAGGGACATCCCATCTATTCATTCTTATTTTTACTGTCATCATCGTTGTTCTTTTCCGGTCCTGCACCCATTAAGAGCTAACAAAAGAAACCCCTCCAGCTTTGCCTGGAACATTGTTAGTCATTGCTCCTGTTTATGTCACGGGCTTTCGAAGTCCAGCAAATATTTCAGTTAGTACTCAGATCAGAATTGAAGACTCTCTTCCACATGCAGTTGCCCTGATTGGACCTATAGTAGCTCTGGGTCGCTTTTTATTCAACCCACTGAAGTGCTGTTTGTTTTCTCCTTTCCAGGAACTTGTGAGGAGTCTCTTCTGAATCAGCCTTGAAGCTGTCTTACCTCCTCATCTTTGTTGTCTTCTTTTCTCAACTGATACTGGGTAAATGGTCTCTGGCATTTCCCTGTCATGTCTGAGTTCAATTTCCTTTCTCCAACCTGCTCCACTTTCAGAAAGATACCCTGCTGTCCCCAAAGCAGCTCAGGGATGCTAATCTGGGAACAGCAGAAAAGGGAAGGTTACCAACTGGCTTTGCAGAAGGCCATCTGCCCTGGAGGCATAGAGAAGAAACCCTGAAATCAATGGGAAAGAATGGAAACAAACCACCATCTGCTTTCTTTAAAGTCTAATATGATGACATAGTCATATCATACATAGTCTCCTTTTTTAAACCTTCCACCTACTGACATATGTCTGAGCTGATAGCAGTGCCTAAAGTTTACCATTTGCCTCATTCCAGAGGCATTTTGTTCCTGGCTGCAGAGCAAGAAAAAAGAGGAAGCTTAGAGGTATTTTTTAGAAGGAGATAATTCATATAGGTAGAACCACAGCATTTTGGGAAAAAACACAGATGTATATTCTGCCCCATATCTTGAGCAAGGGGTGGCAGGGATGAGAAAAGAAGGGGAGGTGGGGGTCTGACCCCTGTGTGATCGCTCCTCGCATCACAGAAGTGCTGACTGTCACGGGACAGCTCAGAGGGCAGTAAGATCACTTGGGTGTGCGGGAGCAGAGTGGCTGAGAGGGGCTGGAGGGTCCCTGAGAGCCAGCACCTTGCCCCCTGCAGGGAGTCTTATCTTTTGCCGCCATGTTGTGCTCGGTGCCCACCGCCCTTCGTCCTCTGTCTCCCCTGACTCACTTCCTCCAATCATCACATCACACCATGTGGTCGCTCAGTCATGTCCGACTCTTTGTGACCCCATGATCTGGCCAGGCTCCTCTGTCCATGGGATTCTCCAGGCAAGAATAATGGAGCGGGTAGCCATGCCCTCCTCCATGGGATCTTCCTGACGCACGGATATATCCCAAATCTCCCACATTGCAGGCAGATTCTGGACCATCTGAGCCGCCTAATGTAAATACACTCATCTGAGCAATCATTCCTTTCCTAGGTCTCACTGCTCAGGGCTCCTCGTGCTTCCCAGGGTGTTAGCTCACAAAAACCTGATAGATACTGAGCTAAGCGAGCAGGGGCTGGGTGGATACAGTAGCTCCCCAGATGCCCACCCCCAGACCCCGTCCTCCGTCTGCTTCTGGTCCACAAGCCGCTCTCTGCTGTGGGCCCACTGGGCACAGTCGTCGCTTCTGTGGCCTCACTCAGGTGAGTGACCCCAGGTCAGTTTCCTCACTGGGCTAATTTTCAATCAGAGAGAAGGGGACTGGGCCTTCGGGAAGAATGAAGAGAGAGCCACAGAACTGCTTGTGGGAGATTCTCGGCGCAGCGCTAGGACATCCGTGGGTCCCAGCGATGGGCGGTCCAGGGGTCAGAGCTCCTGGGTCACAGCTGCTGTGATGAAGCCCAGGGTGGCGTGGGCGGGCATCAGGACAGCCTCCATGATGTGGCACAGGGCTGGGGGTGCAAGGACCTGTGATGAGCAAGCTCTCTGCTAGAGACTGAGTGCTAGCACCTTCTCTCCAGCCTGTGGGAAAATGGGCAGTTCAAGAAAGTGGAAACAAGGTTGACGTCCCTGAGTGGGCAGAGCAGGGAGTGTGAGCCTGCCGCCAGCCCTGGCATTGACCCCACAGGGCGTTGACCCCTCAACAAGCTGAGGCCAATGAGAGCCAGCCCTCTGACCACTCAATCTGGGTTCCCAAGTTGGTGATCTCTACTAATGACTCAGAGTGGACATGCTGGACTTAGAGGGTCCTTTGGGGGCCCTTGCTTATCTCCCCAGGAGAAGGCAATGGCACCCCACTCCAGTACTCTTGCCTGGAAGATCCCATGGACAGAGGAGCCTGGTAGGCTGCAGTCCATGGGGTCGCTGGGAGTCGGACACAACTGAGCAACTTCACTTTCACTTTTTACTTTCATGCATTGGAGAAGG
>NW_024071801.1:0-6600 GCF_014754425.2 Oryx dammah
GACATAAATCACAGCAAGATCCTCTGTGATCCACCTCCCAGAGTAACGGAAGTAAAAACAAGGTGAACAGATGGGAACTGGCTGAACTTGAAAGCTTTTTGCACAACGAAGGAAACTAAGCAAGTGAGAGGACAGCCCTCAGAATGGGAGGAAACAATAGCAAACAAAACAACTGACAATCTCCAATATATACAAGCAGTTCATGCAGCTCAATACCAGAAAAATGAACAACCCAATCAAACAGTGGGCAGAAGACCTAAACAGACATTTCTCCAAGGGAAGACCTACAGATGGCTAATAAACACGTGAAAAGGTGCTCAACATTGCTCATTATTAGAGAAATGCAACTCAAAACCACCATGAGGTATCATCTCACACCAGTCAGAATGGCCATCATCAACAAGTCTACTAACAATGAATGCTGGATAGGGTGTGAAGAAGGTTAATGCAAACTGATACAACCACTATGGAGAACACTATGGAGATTCCTTAGAAAACTAGGAATAAAACTACCATACAACCCAGGACCACATGCCATGATCTTAGTTTTCTAAATGTTGAGCTTTAAGCCAACTTTTTCACTCTCCTCCTTCACTTTCATCAAGAGGCTTTTTAGTTCCTCTTCACTTTCTGCCATAAGGGTGGTGTCGTTTGCATATCTGAGGTTATTGATATTTCTCCCAGCAATCTTGATTCCAGCTTGTGCTTCTGGTCCCAGCACTTCATGGGAAATAGATGGGGAAACAGTGGAAACAGTGTCAGACTTTATTTTGGGGGGATCCAAAATCACTGCAGATGGTGATTGCAGCCATGAAATTAAAAGACGCTTACTCCTTGGAAGGAAAGTTATGACCAACCTGGATAGCATATTAAAAAGCAGAGACATTAGTTTGCCCACAAAGGTCTGTCTAGTCAAGGCTATGGTTTTTCCAGTGGTCATGTATGGATGTGAGAGTTGGATGGTGAAGAAAACTGAGCACCAGAGAACTGATGGTTTTGAACTGTGGTATTGGAGAAGACTCTTGAGAGTCCTTTGGACTACAAGGAGATCCAACCAGTCCATCCTAAAGGAGATCAGTCCTGGGTGTTCATTGGAAGGACTGATGTTGAAGCTGAAACTCCAATACTTTGGCCACCTCATGCGAAGAGTTGACTCATTGGAAAAGACCCTAATGCTGGGAAGGATTGGGGGCAGGAGGAGAAGGGGATGACAGAGGATGAGACGGTTGGAGGGCATCACCGACTTGATGGACATGGGTTTGGGTAGACTCCAGGAGCTGTGATGGACAGGGAGGCCTGGTGTGCTGTGATTCATGGGGTCGCAAAGTGTCGGACACGACTGAGCTACTGAACTGAACTGAACAACCCAGGAATCCCTACTGGGCATATACCCTAAGGAAAACAGAATTGAAAAAGACACATGTACCCCAGTGTTCACTGCAGCACTGTTTACAATGGCTAGGACATGGAAGTAACCTACATGTCCATGGGCAGAGGAATGGATAAGGAAGCTGTGGTACATATACACAATGGAATATTACTCATTTATAAAAAGGAGTATTTGAGTCACTTCTAATGAGGTGCATGAACTCAGAGCCTATTATACAGAGTGAAGTAGGAAAGAAAGACAAATACCATATATTAACATATATATATGGACTTCATGGGAAATAGATGGGGAAACAGTGGAAACAGTGTCAGACTTTATTTTGGGGGGCTCCAAAATCACTGCAGATGGTGAGTGCAGCCATGAAATTAAAAGACACTTACTCCTTGGAAGGAAAGTTATGACCAACCTAGATAGCATATTAAAAAGCAGAGACATTACTTTGCCAACAAAGGTCCGTCTAGTCAAGACTATGGCTTTTCCAGTGGTCATGTATGGATGTGAGAGTAGGACTGTGAAGAAAGCTGAGCACTGAAGAATTGATGCATTTGAACTGTGGTGTTGGGGAAGACTCTTGAGAGTCCGTTGGACAACAAGGCGATCCAACCAGTCCATTCTGAAGGAGATCAGCCCTGGGATTTCTTTGGAAGGAATGATGCTGAAGCTGAAACTCCAGTACTTTGGCCACCTCATGCGAAGAGTTGACTCATTGGAAAAGACTCTGATGCTGGGAGGGATTGGGGGCAGGAGGAGAAGGGGATGACTGAGGATGAGATGGCTGGATGGCATCACGGACTCGATGGACGTGAGTCTGAGTGAACTCCGGGAGATGGTGATGGACAGGAAGGCCTGGCGTGCTGCGATTCATGGGGTCGCAAAGAGTCTGACACGACTGAGCGCATGAACTGAACTGATGGACTCTAGAAAGATGGTACCTACGATGTGCAGGGCAGCAAAGGAGCATGCACGCTAAGTAGCTTCAGTCATATCCATCTCTGTGTGACCCTAGGGACTGTAGCCCACCAGGCTCCTCTGTCCATGGGGTTCTCCAGGCAAGAATACTGGAGTGGATCGCCATTCCCTCCTCCAGGAGAGCTTCCTGACCCAGGGATCATACCTGTATCTCCTATGTCTCCTGCCTTGGCAAGCAGATTCTTTACCACTAGCACCACCTGGATCCTATGTACAGGGCAGCAAATGAGACACAAAAGGAAAGAACAGACTTTTGAACTCAGTGGGAGAAGGAGACGGTGGAACGATTTGAAAGAACAGCACTGAGACAGATACATTACCATATGTAAAATAGATAGCCAGTGGGAGTTTGATATATGAAGGGCATCCAAAGCAGGTGCTCTGGGACAACCTAGGGGGATGGGGTGGGGAGGGAGGGGGGGTTCAGGATTGGGGGCCACATGTACACCTATGGCCCATTCATGTTGATGTATGGCAGAAACCACCACAATATTGTAGAGTAATTATCCTCCAATTAAAATGAATAAATTTTAAAAAAACCTGTGCAGCAACAAAGATCCAGTGCAGTCAGAAATAAATAAATAAATAAATAAATAAATAAATAATATCTTTAAAAATTAAAAACCTAAAATGAAAATAGAAATGTTACAGTTGTTGCTATTAGTTTTACATGACAGTCTTAATGCTTAATTGTACGTTACCCTGTTAAAATAAAAGGATAAAATAAGATTTTATGCAGAGCATATAAGTACACTAACTGATTGCACCACTGGAGCTCCTATACACAGCATAAAAATAGTTAGGTTACAGTTTTATGGATCCATCCGTGGGTGAAATGTTCTGCTTTTGTAAATTACACGGGTAACTGAAGTGTTATTCTTTTTTTTTTCTTTTTTTGGCTGCACTGTGGGGCTTTTAAGATCTCACTTCCCTGACCAGCGATTGAACTTGGGGCCACAGCAGTGAAAGCCCAGAATCGTAACCACTAGGTCATCAGGGAATTCCCTGAAATATTATTCTTTTAAAGGACAAAATAATTTTAATCTGTTTGACGGGAAAATTTTACAGTATTTATTATGTGCTTGGGGGTCAGCCAACAAGTTATACTGTGCATCAAAATACATGAGCTTCACGAAAAGGAGCTTCATAAAAGGAAGCAGAATTAAGGGGTTAGATATGCAGGGTCTCAGGCACCCCCCCGCCAACCGCAGACCTGCTGGCTCACGGTCTTGTATGGTACCAAGACCCCCGGGGATTAGAATGGACCTCATGAGCTCAGAGAAGGAACTGGCAACCCACTCCAGTGTTCTTGCCTGGGAAATCCCATGGACGGAGGAGCCTGGTGGGCTATAGTCTGTGGGGTCACAGAGTTGGACATGACTGAGCGAGCATGCAGGAGTTGACGCCGCTGCACCAATGCACTGATGCGCTCAGGGCGACAGAACTTATCTGGTGCTTTTTACTCTTTCTGTAGCATCCTCAGCTGACACTGACTTTCTAGTTGCAAGTGCCTCCAGTTGTCACCCGTTGCCCACTCCCTTTGCCACAGGCCCAAATTAAGAGGATCCAAATTCCCAGGGGAACAATGAATAATCCTGCTAAATCAGATATTTCTCACAGCACATTTCAGAGTGTGTGCTCTACCAAGCACAAGGCTTTCTGAGAACCACGTTGCATGTTCATGAGCTTTCTCTGAGATTCTCGGGTGGCATCTAAGGGCTGATGTGCCCACCCTGAAGGCTGTGAAGGCTGGATGATGTGTTTATGCAAATAAACCTAAATAATAAAAATCACTTAAAAGGTAAATAGAGCATTGAACCATACTAAGTCTTTAAAGCCTATTTTAGGTGGATGGAGTCAATATTACACAAGAATTAACAATATCCATCTATTTTGCATTTACAGCAGTTGATGGCAAGGAAGTCAAATCCTCAGCTGACCTTGCCAATCTCAGGAGGTTGTGTGCTGCTACCATGCACTCGTCACAGTGGCAGAATCTCCTATACGCAGAAGTGCTAACTTACACAAAGTGACAAGGCTCAATGCGTCATATCTGAAAATTAAAAAAGCTTATCTTTTAGGAGATAAACCAGGTATTTGTACTCATTGTGCTTTCAGATGCCCCATTATAACCATTGTGGGTTATAATGTGCCCCATTGTGGTTTTGCACAATCAAAATAATGTTGCGGTGCTGCTGCTGCTGCTGCTAAGTTGCCTTAGTCGTATCCGACTCTTTGCGACCACATAGACGGCAGCCCACCAGGCTCCCTCGTCCCTGGGATTCTCCAGGCAAGAACACTGGACTGTGTTGCCATTTCCTTCTCCAATGCATGAAAGTGGAAAGTGAAAGTGAAGTCGCTCAGTCGTGTCCGACTCTTCGAGACCCCATGGACTGCAACCCACCAGGCCCCCTGTCCTTGGGATTTTCCAGGCAAGAGTACTGGAGTGGGGTGCCATTTCCTTCTCTGGTTACAGTGCTAGAAGCTTCAATAGCACATATACTAAAATTCGAATGATACAGAGATTAGCACGGCCCCTGCACAAGGATGACACACAAATTCGGAGAAGCGTTTCATATTTTTGACAATTTTGAGCATTAGAAAAATAATATTATGAATAGGATTCACAAAATATTTTTTAAATTTACCGAAAGGAAACTTAAGATTATATCCAACCTGCAATTTTTTACTTGCCTTCTTGACTGCTTTAGGCATTAAAAAATAGGACTCTGCATGTGCTTCTATACTGTGAATTATTTGGTAGGTTGCTCTTTCTGGTAGATTTTCTTACCATTTCAAGTAAAGATACACATTTTTCAACCCTGAAATCAGGTGGATTCAATTTTAACAAATTATTTTTGAGTTTTAAAAAACATGTGGTAAAAATTTTGATATAGTTAATATAATCAATTATTTTCATTGGAAGAAGACTATCTTAATGAATGAATAGTTTATGAAAGTATCCAACTATGTTGATAAGAAGAAAATAAAATGACAAAATGCATGTTACAGTGTCCCCAAAGATGCTTGGAAGACTAGTAAGTCATGGCAGATGACATGTATATTCATGAAGCTTTAACTTCATGCAGTTATGCATTTCTCACAAATCACTTTGGTTATGTGATTTTCACACTGAGGGATTTGTTTAGATAAAGCCATTTATGATTTCAGTTGTTAAACTACAATATTTTATAGCATTTATTCAGTGCATCCTGATTTCTTTAAGGTTTAAATGTTACCATTTTCCCTGAAAATGAAAACTTCTCTTCTGATATAGAAGACCCTGTCAGCTCCTGTTGTTAGAATTGCAACTGCCCTGAGATAGTCTTGAGTTTTAAGAACACGTTTTACTTTCACTGTAGACTTCTCAAATTCAGTAACCTGTCCTTCATTATAAAAGTTCACTGCAACCCAGTCACTATGTCTTTTGTATGGGAGGTGCTTCACTCAGCTTGTAGGGTCTTAGTCCCCCAGCAGGGAGTGAACCCACTCTCTTGGCAATGAAAGCATGGAACCCTAACCACCAGAGAATTCCCTCCACGTGGTCCTTTACTCTAAATCTGTTGTAGGATTTTCCCCTCATCCACTGTGATGACATAAATTGACCCATCTTGTTCTTTTCTGATAACCATGGTGAGCAATGACTACACTTTTTCCAGGCTAAAGCTGAAACGCAGCAAGACTAACCAGCCCCTCTAAGAATTAAGCCTGTTCTCCATAACGCTTTGCAGACGGGCTGGGGGTGGGTGGGGAGCGCTAATATAGTGCGTCTGGGTGTGCTCTGTCATGTCCCACTCTTCGCAACCCCATACAGACATTGGATCAATTCATAATCATGGAGGGTTTTGGTGACTGCGACTCAAGTATCCACGTTATAATCACAATAATAGTCATTGAGACCATACTGTTCTCCACCATTACTGCACTCCAGCAATGCAAAAATCCACATGCAGCAAAATGGCCACATCACTGGACAGTTTTCACTCTGTCACGGCGACTTACTGCAGAATATAAATGTGATGTGAGGACTGAGCTAAATCCTATGCCTCTGCCAACTGAGTGTGGCACAAAAATACTATGTTAATGCCGCTGTGGGCTTCGTTACTCAGATTAACAGAAGACATGCTTATGAAATTAAAGCATGAAAATAGACACTATCCAGAATCTAGACAACACACGGGACGGATTACGGTCCAAATATCACCATGCTGTTATAAACGGGCTAAACCAGTGAGCTGCTT
>NW_024071802.1:0-6597 GCF_014754425.2 Oryx dammah
ACCTCCATAGATGTGGGCACAGGAGGGCCTCAACCCCAGATCTGAAACCCCAGGTCTGAGTGAACCCAAGGCGAGCAACAGCTGGGGCTCAGGGAGCAAGAAAGGACGGAGCAGTCACACTCCTCCTCCCGAGGCAGGCACAGGGCCCCGGGGTAGGAGGTCGTGTTTGCTTTGGTCCTGGAGGCCCTGAGCTCCTCGGACTTCTGACTGTGTCCTTGATTCTTCCCACCAGGCCTTCCGGGACCTCAGCTGTGGGACAATGAGGCTCCTCAATATCTTCCTCACTGCTCTCTCGATCCTCTTCCAGGTACTGCCCGGTAAATACCTGCCACAATGACCTTTCTTATCATTCCTTGGTTTTTCCTTCCCTAAGTCAACCATCATCAGAAAGTAAAGCGTGACAGAGCTACTAGTAGGTCACTTCCACACCCAAAATTAGGCACTGAGTGATTAGAGAATTCTTTCCAAAGCATGTAGTTGTGTCTTCATAACTTTAAATGTCTTGTTGGTGGTAACTTTCTCCCTCCTCTCCTTTTCCTGGAATGAGCTGGATGATTTGTGAACTAAGTCAGTTAAATCACTTGGTTGGTATAATCCAGTATGGAGACAAAGTTCCTTTATTCAGGCCCAGACTGGAGACCTCTTGCCACACGTCACAGTTTGACCTTGAGTTCCACTGGACAAGGCCTCCATCTGACGAGCCTGTGAGAGCTGGGTGGGTTTTGCATGATGGGGAGGGGGGGTGACTGGTGAGGCACACGGTTAACTGACCCTGCAGTTAACACCCGGGTGTTCCTGTGGCAGGAAGGAGAGAGATATATATACATATGTATATATATATTTTGGCTGCGCTGGGTCTTCATTGCTGCGCGGGCTTTTCCCTAGTTTTGGAGAGCGCAGGCTACTCTCCAGTTGCAGGGCACAGGTTTCTCATCGCAGGGGCTTCTCACTGTGGAGCCCGGGCTCCGGAGCACAGGCTCACGGTGGTGTCTCAGGGGCTTAGTTGCTCCCACACGTGGGATCTTCTCGAACCAGGTTCATCAGCAACACTGACATCTTACGTCAGAGCAGAGGGTGAGGGATACGAGGGGGATGTTTGCTATTGGTGTTCAGCTGGGAAAGAAGGGGATCCCAGTCAGATGGTGAGACCCCAGATTTCCTCATGGGACTTCCACGAGGCTTCGTATAAATGTCTTTTCCTTTTCCAGACAGCACTAGGGCGCTCAGTTTTGAAAGACCCTGCTATCTTCGGGGTGGAATCTGCCTGAAGCGAGGGACGCTGAGCTGTGAGCCCTTCAGAGGACCTTGCCGGGCATTCACCGTTTGCTGCAAAATAAAGCCGAGCTGATGGAGGCAGCCCAGCTGAGGAACCCCGCGAGAGACCCAGAGCAAGTCTCCTCTTGTGCAAATAAAAGCAGACAGTTCTCACATCTACATAATCGAATGTTTTATCATTAGGACTGATCAAAGTTGTTTTCAGGGTAGGCAGGGTAGGCAATGGGAGGGAGACAGTTATAAGAATTAAATTTATATTATGATTTAAATGTTGCAAAGTGTTTTCATTCACAGAGCAAATGTGACCCTTTGGCCCGAGGCTGGAGTCCTGAGAGAGGTGCGATCATTCAGTGTCTTCCTTGTTCACTTGTCTTGTCCAAGGCGTGGCCCCTGCTGTAGTTTGCTGAGTAGACCGCCTCTCCATACAGGTGTCACTCTCCTCCCTCTGGGGAGGGAGCAGGCCTTGACAGGACCACAGCTTTCTGCAGTTTACAGAGCAGGTTTAGGGCGGGAGGACAGAGACAGGATGCAAGGTGCCCAGGAAGCAGGGGACAAAGAGGAAGGACAAGAGACATGAGCGTTTTTCCAAAACCTGAGCAATCTCACGGGAAAGAAAGAGTGTGACTGGCATTGCGGTGAGGTGACGAGGACCAGTTCTATAACTGGGTCCCAATCAGTGATGAGAGCTTCCCTGGTGGCTCAGATGGTAAAGAATCTGCCTGCTATGCAGGAGACCCAGGTTTCATCTCTGGGCTGGACAGAACCGCTGGAGGAGGAGACAGCAATCCACTCTAGTATTCTTGCCTAGGAAATCCCATGGACAGAGGAGCCTGGTAGGCTACAGTTCATGGCCTCGGGAAGAGTCAAACACCACTGAGTAACTAATACTTTAATTTGACTTTCAATCATGAATAATTAAAGAAAATTCAGAATAGGTTTGCAGATGAACAATCAGTGTACTGTTTCTGGCTTCTTTGTTTTACCTCAGGGTTTTTTTTTTTTTTAATTCCTCAGCCAAAGTCACATATTTCAAGCCTCAGCATCATCATAAATTATAATAACTGGTAATGAAAGTCACTGCATTGTTCTTTATAAAAATTATCCTGCTTATTCTTGCAAGTTTTCCCTTTACAGGGAATTTTAAAATCAGCTTGGTCAATATAAAAATATTTTTAAATCCTAATTTCTAGATTATCACTAGTGTATGAAAAGTCGTGAGCCAATTTATCATTCTTTTAAAATGTATAATAATTTTCACTTGATTCTAATACTTAATCCTTGAGGAAGGAGACCAGTAGAACATCCTGCAGTAATAAAGAAGTCAGTATCTAGAGTCAGATTCCTGATTCCAACTTTAATTTCACCACATACAAACTCGAACACCACACTGAATATCTCTAGTCTTATTTTTTCCTCATGGATACCATTAGGGATGATATTAGTATTGGTGTAAGGTAAGACTAGTTTACTTCTAGTTGTAGGAAGGCCATCATAATTACCTTCAATACGCTTCACTTGGTGGGTTCTGATTAATTGCATAAATGTAGGATTAGTAATCAGCCATCATCTTGAGATGAGAAGGAAAATACAAGAATTCTTGAGTCAGTCACTCTGAAGACATTTGTTACAGAAAAATGCTTCATTCAGAATAAGGAGGATCATTTCTTATGAGAAGCCCAAGATTTTCTGGGTGAGAAAAAACTGAAATCTCACCCCCAGCTGCTGAGACTTAAGTTAGGGACCGCTCAGCCAAAGCCCGGGGACAGAGGAGAGAAACAGCAGGTTAAGGAAAGCCAGGAGGAGGGTGCCTGGAGGTCTGTTAGCATCACTGACGCCATCTTGGGCTCGTGCAGCTCCTGCCGTCCTGCTGACCCTGCCCGGAACTGGCTTGTGCGGTGAATCACGTCTCTGTCATCAGGGTCTTGTAGTTAATAGATATTGTTTAATAACCATTAGGACCAGGCAGCCTCTATGCTCTGTTAGTCCCCAAACAATAAGGAAAACCTTCCCTGATGTAGTCCCGTGTGACTAGTTACCCTTTCACAAATCTTAGGAAAATAGATTCCTATTTCCAACCCCCCAGCCACATACACCAGGTTAGCAACAAAATAGCCCCAGTGGCTCCTCAGAGGGAGGAGTGAGCTGTGAAAGCTTTGGAGCTCTACTCTGTGAGTAAGTAAGGTGCTCCCCCAACCTTGGTAAAAAACGGACTTATTGATTATACCTAGCGGCCTCCTCATTTTTTGGTCTCAAGATGCCATCTCAGTTTGGTGAGCTGTTTTCATTCCTTCTGTCCTTCATCAGGGACACTAAGCCCCTGTCCCAAACTTGTTTTGATTCAGGCTTTGGCTAAGGAGCAAAGCCCTTCGACTTTCACTTACCCTGGAACTATGCTGTGTTTTATAGCACAAGAGTCAAGAACATGAGGCTTTATTGGTCATTAGACATCACCATGGCCTGGACAGGGCCCTGAGTCAGAAGGGTCATTCCTAGAGCACAGATAAAGCCCATTGTCAGACTCAGGGGGACCATCTTCTGTACAAACTGAGCCAAGTGACATGCTAGAATAGATCTCAGACACCTCTCAGCCCTCTGAAGGGAGGTGAGTCCTAAACCGTGCGATAGTTTTCCTTCTCGAAGTCCCATTCAGTTAAGCGCAAGAGTGACTATCAGAAAAATAAAAGATTGTATCTTGACTGTACTTGTGCCTGAGTTGAAGTAGTGGATGGTACTAACTCCATGAACGCAAATGGGAAAAACGTCATCTAAACTATTCACAGTTTCCCATAGATTAAGTGCTCCATCAATTTTAATCATTCTTTTAGATTTTTATTTTCTTGAGGTAGACCATTTTTAAATCTTTATTGAATTTGTTACACTATTGCTTCTGTTTTATGTTTTGTCTTTCTGACCACAAGGCATGTGGGATCTTGGCTCCCCAATCAAGGTTTGAGCCCATATCACCTGCACTGGAAGGCCAAGTCTTAGCCACTGGACTGCCAGGGACATCCCATCTATTCATTCTTATTTTTACTGTCATCATCGTTGTTCTTTTCCGGTCCTGCACCCATTAAGAGCTAACAAAAGAAACCCCTCCAGCTTTGCCTGGAACATTGTTAGTCATTGCTCCTGTTTATGTCACGGGCTTTCGAAGTCCAGCAAATATTTCAGTTAGTACTCAGATCAGAATTGAAGACTCTCTTCCACATGCAGTTGCCCTGATTGGACCTATAGTAGCTCTGGGTCGCTTTTTATTCAACCCACTGAAGTGCTGTTTGTTTTCTCCTTTCCAGGAACTTGTGAGGAGTCTCTTCTGAATCAGCCTTGAAGCTGTCTTACCTCCTCATCTTTGTTGTCTTCTTTTCTCAACTGATACTGGGTAAATGGTCTCTGGCATTTCCCTGTCATGTCTGAGTTCAATTTCCTTTCTCCAACCTGCTCCACTTTCAGAAAGATACCCTGCTGTCCCCAAAGCAGCTCAGGGATGCTAATCTGGGAACAGCAGAAAAGGGAAGGTTACCAACTGGCTTTGCAGAAGGCCATCTGCCCTGGAGGCATAGAGAAGAAACCCTGAAATCAATGGGAAAGAATGGAAACAAACCACCATCTGCTTTCTTTAAAGTCTAATATGATGACATAGTCATATCATACATAGTCTCCTTTTTTAAACCTTCCACCTACTGACATATGTCTGAGCTGATAGCAGTGCCTAAAGTTTACCATTTGCCTCATTCCAGAGGCATTTTGTTCCTGGCTGCAGAGCAAGAAAAAAGAGGAAGCTTAGAGGTATTTTTTAGAAGGAGATAATTCATATAGGTAGAACCACAGCATTTTGGGAAAAAACACAGATGTATATTCTGCCCCATATCTTGAGCAAGGGGTGGCAGGGATGAGAAAAGAAGGGGAGGTGGGGGTCTGACCCCTGTGTGATCGCTCCTCGCATCACAGAAGTGCTGACTGTCACGGGACAGCTCAGAGGGCAGTAAGATCACTTGGGTGTGCGGGAGCAGAGTGGCTGAGAGGGGCTGGAGGGTCCCTGAGAGCCAGCACCTTGCCCCCTGCAGGGAGTCTTATCTTTTGCCGCCATGTTGTGCTCGGTGCCCACCGCCCTTCGTCCTCTGTCTCCCCTGACTCACTTCCTCCAATCATCACATCACACCATGTGGTCGCTCAGTCATGTCCGACTCTTTGTGACCCCATGATCTGGCCAGGCTCCTCTGTCCATGGGATTCTCCAGGCAAGAATAATGGAGCGGGTAGCCATGCCCTCCTCCATGGGATCTTCCTGACGCACGGATATATCCCAAATCTCCCACATTGCAGGCAGATTCTGGACCATCTGAGCCGCCTAATGTAAATACACTCATCTGAGCAATCATTCCTTTCCTAGGTCTCACTGCTCAGGGCTCCTCGTGCTTCCCAGGGTGTTAGCTCACAAAAACCTGATAGATACTGAGCTAAGCGAGCAGGGGCTGGGTGGATACAGTAGCTCCCCAGATGCCCACCCCCAGACCCCGTCCTCCGTCTGCTTCTGGTCCACAAGCCGCTCTCTGCTGTGGGCCCACTGGGCACAGTCGTCGCTTCTGTGGCCTCACTCAGGTGAGTGACCCCAGGTCAGTTTCCTCACTGGGCTAATTTTCAATCAGAGAGAAGGGGACTGGGCCTTCGGGAAGAATGAAGAGAGAGCCACAGAACTGCTTGTGGGAGATTCTCGGCGCAGCGCTAGGACATCCGTGGGTCCCAGCGATGGGCGGTCCAGGGGTCAGAGCTCCTGGGTCACAGCTGCTGTGATGAAGCCCAGGGTGGCGTGGGCGGGCATCAGGACAGCCTCCATGATGTGGCACAGGGCTGGGGGTGCAAGGACCTGTGATGAGCAAGCTCTCTGCTAGAGACTGAGTGCTAGCACCTTCTCTCCAGCCTGTGGGAAAATGGGCAGTTCAAGAAAGTGGAAACAAGGTTGACGTCCCTGAGTGGGCAGAGCAGGGAGTGTGAGCCTGCCGCCAGCCCTGGCATTGACCCCACAGGGCGTTGACCCCTCAACAAGCTGAGGCCAATGAGAGCCAGCCCTCTGACCACTCAATCTGGGTTCCCAAGTTGGTGATCTCTACTAATGACTCAGAGTGGACATGCTGGACTTAGAGGGTCCTTTGGGGGCCCTTGCTTATCTCCCCAGGAGAAGGCAATGGCACCCCACTCCAGTACTCTTGCCTGGAAGATCCCATGGACAGAGGAGCCTGGTAGGCTGCAGTCCATGGGGTCGCTGGGAGTCGGACACGACTGAGCAACTTCACTTTCACTTTTTACTTTCATGCATTGGAGAAGG
>NW_024071803.1:0-4733 GCF_014754425.2 Oryx dammah
GTGCGTTCTCTTGGCAGAACTCTATTAGCCTTTGCCCTGCTTCATTCTGTACTCCAAGGCCAAATTTGCCTGTTACTCCAGGTGTTTCTTGACTTCCTACTTTTGCATTCCAGTCCCCTATAATGAAAAGGACATCTTTTTGGGTGTTAGTTCTAGAAGGTCTTGTAGGTTTTCACAGAACCATTCAACTTCAGCTTCTTCAACATTACTGGTTGGGGCATTGTCTTGGATTACCTTAATATTGAATGGTTTGCCTTGGAAATGAATAGAGATCATTCTGTCATTTTTGAGATTGCATCCAAGTACTGCATTTTGGACTCTTGTTGACCATGATGGCTACTCCATTTCTTCTAAGGGATTCCTGCCCGCAGTAGTAGGTATAATGGTCATCTGAGTTAAATTCACCCATTCCAGTCCATTTTAGTTCGCTGATTCCTAAAATGTTGATGTTCACTCTTGCTATCTCCTGTTTGACCAAAGCAAAAACAACACCCAGTTGTGGATGAGACTGGTGATGGAAGCAAGGTCTGATGCTGTAAAGAGCAATATTGCATAGGAACCTGGAATGTTAGGTCCATGAATCAAGGCAAAAACTTTCCTTCCGAGGAGTAAAGAGAAAAAGGAGAGTGAAAATGTTGGCTTAAAGCTCAACATTCAGAAAACTAAGATCATGGCATCCAGTCCCATCACTTCATGGCAAATAGATGGGGAAACAGTGGCTGACTTAATTTTGGGGGGCTCCAGAATTACTGCAGATGGTGACTGCAGTCATGAAAGTAAAAGACGATTACTCCTTGGAAGGAAAGTTATGACCAACCTAGACAGTATATTCAAAAGCAGAGACATTACTTTGTCAACAAAGGTCCGTCTAGTCAAGGCTATGGTTTTTCCAGTAGTCATGTATGGATGTGAGAGTTGGACTGTAAAGAAAGCTGAGCACTGAAGAATTGATGCTTTTGAACTGTGGTGTCGGAGAAGACTCTTGAGGGTCCTGTGGACAGCAGGGAGATCCAACCAGTCCATCCTAAAGGAAATCAGCTTGAATATTCATTGGAAGGACTGATGTTGAAGCTGAAACTCCAATACTTTGGCCACCTGATGCAAAGAGTTGACTCATTTGAAAAGACCCTGATGCTAGGAAAGATTGAAGGTGGGAGGAGAAGGGGACGACAGAGGATGAGATGGTTGGTTGGCATCACTGACTCAATGGACACGAGTTTGAGTAGGCTCTGGGAGTTGGTGATGGACAGGGAGGCCTGGCATGCTGCAGTCCATGGAGTCGCAAAGAGATGAACACAACTGAGCAACTGAACTGAAGACTCATTTCAGACTTCTGACTTCCAGAGCTGTAAGATGATAAACTTTGTGGTTTTTTAAGCCACTAAATTTAGGAAATTCATACAGCGGTTAAGATTACAGGTATTGGGATTGGGTAAAACCAGGTTGAAGTCTTGCCACTCACCACAGTGGACCTTGGGCAAGTTACTTACCCTCTCCAAGCCTCAGTTTGCTCAGATGTCAAATGAGGATAGTCCTTCCTGATGCTGCTGTTGTGTGGACCACAGAGGATGAGTGGTCAAGTCCCAGCAGTGCTCATAATTCACTGAGCACTTACTATTAGTCACTCACTGTGCTCCATGATCCTTGCCTTTGGTAGAATGTTAGTTGCTCAGTTGTGTCTGATTCTTTGTGACCCTATGGACTATAGCCTGCCAGGCTCCTCTGTTTATGGGATTTTTCAGGCAAGAGTACTGGAGTGGGTTGCCATTTGCCTTTGGTAAACAAAATGCAGTTCTGGTCTTTAAAGGGATCAACAGCCTAGAAGCATGGATGAGACAGTTAATGTCTGTGAAAGGGAGATTCCTAAGCCGTGGCCCCAAATGGGACAGTCATAGTTATAATAGCAATGGTAATAGCAGTAATAATCTCTATTGTTACCAGAAGGGGGACCCCTTCCAAGGCCCGAGAGTGGGCTCTTGTCTAACACTCAGGCATGAATTGTCCGAGAGACATATGTGCTGACAAAGCAAGAGATTTTATTGGGAAAGGGCACCCGGGTGGAGAGCAGTAGGGTAAGGGAACCCAGGAGAACTGCTCTGCCGCGTGGCTCCAGTCTCAGGTTTTATGGTGATAGGATTAGCTTCCAGGTTGTCTTTAGCCAATCATTCTGACTCAGAGTCCTTCCTGCTGGTGCACGCCTTGTTCAGCCAAGATGGATGCCAGAGAGGAGGATTCTGGGAGGTGGTAGGATATGTGGTGTCTCCTTTTGACCTTTCCCGAACTCTTCCTGTTGGTGGTGGTTTATTAGTTCCGTGTTCCTTACCAGGACCACCTGTCGTAAAACAACTCATGCAGATGGTTACTATGGTGCCTGGCCAGGGTGGGAAGTTTCAGTCAGTGTGCTTCCTCTAACAGTTCCTTGGGTTGGATTAATTTGCTAGTGCAGCTCACAGAACTCAGAGAAACATTTTACTTACTAGGTTATTATAAAAGGCTATAAGTCAGGAACAGACAGATGGATAAGATACGTAGGGTAAGGTCTAGGGGAAAGAACATGGAGCTTCCATGCCCTGCCTGGGCTCACCACTGTCCCCACATCTCCATGTGTTCACCAACCTGAAAGTTCTCTGAACCCTTTCCTTTTGGGTGTTTATGGAGACTTCATTAGCTAGACATGATTGATTAAATCATGGGCCATTGGTGATTGATTCAAAGTCCAGTCCCCTCCTTTGCCCTGGGGTTGAGGGGGATGAAATGGAAAGTTCCTACCCTCTAAACACATGGTTAGTTCCTTTGACAACCAGCCCCTATCTTTGGGTTACCTAAGGCCTTTCCATGGACTTCCCTCATAGCTCAGTCAGTAAAGAATCTGCCTGCAATGCAGAGGGCCCAGGTTTGATTCCTGGGTTGGGAAGATCCCCTGGAGAAGGGAATAGCAACCCACGCCAGTATTCTTGCCTGGAGAATCTCATGGACAAAGGAGCCTAGCAGGCTACAGTCCATGGCATAGCAAGAATCAGACACAACTTAAAAAACCACCAAGGCCTTTCCAGAAGTCACCTCATTAATATCACAAAAGACAGCTTTATCACCCTAATCACAGGAAATTCCAAGGGTTTTAGGAACTGTCCTAGGAACCTTTCTAAGACCAAATATCTATTTCTTATTACAAATCACAATATCAGAGCAACCTTGCTCCTGCAAACTCTGGGCTCCCTAGTGTCCTAGAAATTCTGCCTCAGCTGAGGCAAGCCTTGTGTATAGTGTGGGGCAAACACGGAAGGTTCCAGATGGAATTTAGAACTGCTTCGTCTCTCTCTTCTTTCTTTCTCTGGTCAGACACCCACCCTTTCCCTGCCCACTGAATCTGTGATGTAGCCCCTTGGAGAGCTGGGGCCTAGAAACTACACGGTACACAGTGTCACTTGCCTTTTGTAAATGAAATAATGATGTCACCTGAAGAGACAGCTCTGCCTAGAAATAGGAATAATAAAACTGAGCAGAACCCTGTGGGGCCATACTGGAGACAAAAGTCCCTCCCTGGCCCATGTTTCTTGTTTGTAGGGAAAAAAAATAGTTTCCTCCTCTTCTAGGCCTTCCCTGAGCAGACTCAAACAGTTACTATTTAGGGAAATGAGATAACTCAGAAACAAAGGAAAAGTAATAACAGTAAGGAAGAAAAGTAATGACAATATTTCAGTGATAAAAGAGTCCTAGTTCCTCCTCTAGGGATATATATAACAATGTGACACGTATCTTTCAGTTGTTCTGCAGAAACCAGGACCCACCCAGGTGGAGGATGGTGCCTACATGCTGACCACAAGCACGTAGACCCCAGACTGGTTGGAACCAGAACATTGATGATTAAGATTCCAGAAACACCACCCTGTTACCTCACTACGAACCAATCAGAACAAAGTCCACAAGCTGCAACCCACACTCCAAATGTTCCCTTTAAAAATCCTTCCCTGGGGACTTCCCTGGTGGTCCAGTGGCTATGACTCTGCAGTCCCAACACAGGGGGCCCGGGTTCGATCCCTGGTTGGGGAACTAGATCCCACATGCGGTAACTACAGATTCCACATGCTGCAATGGAGACTTGGTGTAGCTAAAAAAAAAAAAAAAAAAAAAAAACCCTTCCCTGAAAGCCATCAGGGAGTTGAGTCTTTTGAGCCTGAGTTGTCCATTCTCCTTCCTTTTGTTGTTCAGTCACTCAGTCGTGTCCAACTCTTTGCAACCCCATGGACTATAGCATGTAGGCTTCCCTGTCCCACTCTCTCCAAGAGCTTGCTTAAATCATGTCCATTGAGTCAGCGATGCCATCCAACCATTTCATCCTCTCTCATCCTCTTCTTCTCCTGCCTTCAATTTTTCCCAGCATCAAGGTCTTTTCTAGTGAGTCAGTTCTTTGCATCAGGTGGCCAAAGTATTAGAGCTTCAGCATCAGCCCTTTCAGTGAATACCCAGAGTCGATTTCCTTTAGCTTTGACTGGTTTCATCTCCTTGCTGTCCAAGGGCCTCTCAAGAGTCCTCTACAGCACCACAGTTGGAAAGCATTAATTCTTTGGTGCTCAGCCTTCTTTATGGTCCCGCTCGCACATCCATACATGACTACTGGAAAAACCATAGCTTTGACTAGACAGACCTTTTTTGGCAACGTGATGTCTGCTTTTGAATATGCTGTCTAGGTTGGTCATAGCTTTTCTTCCAAGGAGCAAGCGTCTTTTAATTTC
>NW_024071803.1:4833-6596 GCF_014754425.2 Oryx dammah
CTAGGTTGGTCATAGCTTTTCTTACAAGGAGCAAGCGTCTTTTAATTTCATGGCTGCAGTCACTGTCTGCAGTGATTCTGGAGCCCAAGAAAATAAAGTCTGTCACTGTTTCCATTTTTTTTCCCCCATCTATTTGCCATGAAGTGATGAGACCAGATGCCATGATCTCAGTATTTTGAATGCTGAGTTTTAAAACCAGCTTTTTCACTCTCTTTCATCTTCATCAAGAGGCTCTTTAGTTCCTCTTCACTTTCTGCCATAAGGATGGTGTCATCTGCATATCTGAGATTATTGATATTTCTCCCAACAATCTTGATTCCAGCTTGTGCTTCATCCAGCCCAATATTTTGCATGATATACTCTGCATATAAGTTAAATAAGCAAGGTGACAATATACAGCTTTGACATACTCCTTTCCCAAATTTGAACTAGTTTGTTGTTCCATGTCCAATTCTAATGATTGCTTCTTGACCTGCATAAAGGTTTCTCAGGAGGCAGGTAAGGTCATCTGGTATTCCCATCTCTAAGAATTTCCCACAGTTTGTTGTGATCCACACAGTCAAAGGCTTTAGCATAGACAGTGAAGTAGAAGTAGATGTTTTTCTGAAATTCCCTGGCTTTTTCTATGATCCAACGGACGTTGGCAGAGTTTGATCTCTGATTCCTCTGCCTTTTCTAAATCCAGCTTGTACATCTGGAAGTTCTTGGTTCACACACTGTTAAAGTCTAACTTGAAGAATCTTGAGCATTACCTTGCTAGCCTGTGAAATGAGCACAGTTGTGCAGTAGTTTGAATATTCTTCAGCATTGCCTTTCTTTGAGATTGGAATGAAAACTGACCTTTTCCAGTCCTACGGCCAATCCTGTGGCCACTGCTGGGTTTTCCAAATTAGCATCATCGTTTAGGATTTGAAATAACTCAGTTGGAATTCCATCACCTCCACTAGCTTTGTTCATAGCGATGCTTCCTAAGGCCCACTTTACTTCACACTCCAGGATGTCTGGCTCTAGGTGAGTGGTCACACCATCATGGTTATCCCGGTCATAAAGATCTTTTTTGTGCAGTTCTTCTGCGTGTTCTTGCCACCTCTTCTCAGTATCTTCCGCTTCTGTTAGGTCCATACCATTTCTGTCCTTTATGGAGCCTATCTTTGCATGAAATGTTCCCTTGGTATCTCTGATTTTCCTGAAGAGATCTCAAGTCTTTCCCATCCTTTTGATTTCCTCTATTTCTCTGCATTGTTCACTTAAGAAGGCTTTCTTATCTCTTCTTGCTATTCTTTGGAACTCTGCATTCAAATGGGTATATCTTTCCTTTTCTCCTTGGCTTTTAGCCTCTCTTCTTTTCACAGCTATTTGTAAGGCTTCCCCAGACAGCCGTTTTGCTTTTTTGCATTTCTTTTCCATGGGGATGGTCTTGATCCCTGTCTCCTGTACAATGTCACGAACCTCATTCCGTAGTTCATCAGGCGCTCTGTCTATGAGATCTAGGCCCTTAAATCTATTTCTCACTTCCACTGTATAATCATAAGGGATTTGATTTAGGTCATACCTGAATGGTCTAGCAGTTTTCCCTGCTTTCTTCAATTTAAGTCTGAATTTGGTAATAAGGAGTTCATGATCTGAGCCACAGTCAGCTCCTGGTCTCATTTTTGTTGACTGTATAGAGCTTCTCCATCTTTTGCTGCAGAGAATATAATCAATCTGATTTCGGTATTGACCATCTGGTGATGTCCATGTGTAGAGTCTTCTCTTGTGTTGTT
>NW_024071804.1:0-1763 GCF_014754425.2 Oryx dammah
AACAACACAAGAGAAGACTCTACACATGGACATCACCAGATGGTCAATACCGAAATCAGATTGATTATATTCTCTGCAGCAAAAGATGGAGAAGCTCTATACAGTCAACAAAAATGAGACCAGGAGCTGACTGTGGCTCAGATCATGAACTCCTTATTACCAAATTCAGACTTAAATTGAAGAAAGCAGGGAAAACTGCTAGACCATTCAGGTATGACCTAAATCAAATCCCTTATGATTATACAGTGGAAGTGAGAAATAGATTTAAGGGCCTAGATCTCATAGACAGAGCGCCTGATGAACTACGGAATGAGGTTCGTGACATTGTACAGGAGACAGGGATCAAGACCATCCCCATGGAAAAGAAATGCAAAAAAGCAAAACGGCTGTCTGGGGAAGCCTTACAAATAGCTGTGAAAAGAAGAGAGGCTAAAAGCCAAGGAGAAAAGGAAAGATATACCCATTTGAATGCAGAGTTCCAAAGAATAGCAAGAAGAGATAAGAAAGCCTTCTTAAGTGAACAATGCAGAGAAATAGAGGAAATCAAAAGGATGGGAAAGACTTGAGATCTCTTCAGGAAAATCAGAGATACCAAGGGAACATTTCATGCAAAGATAGGCTCCATAAAGGACAGAAATGGTATGGACCTAACAGAAGCGGAAGATACTGAGAAGAGGTGGCAAGAACACGCAGAAGAACTGCACAAAAAAGATCTTTATGACCGGGATAACCATGATGGTGTGACCACTCACCTAGAGCCAGACATCCTGGAGTGTGAAGTAAAGTGGGCCTTAGGAAGCATCGCTATGAACAAAGCTAGTGGAGGTGATGGAATTCCAACTGAGTTATTTCAAATCCTAAACGATGATGCTAATTTGGAAAACCCAGCAGTGGCCACAGGATTGGCCGTAGGACTGGAAAAGGTCAGTTTTCATTCCAATCTCAAAGAAAGGCAATGCTGAAGAATATTCAAACTACTGCACAACTGTGCTCATTTCACAGGCTAGCAAGGTAATGCTCAAGATTCTTCAAGTTAGACTTTAACAGTGTGTGAACCAAGAACTTCCAGATGTACAAGCTGGATTTAGAAAAGGCAGAGGAATCAGAGATCAAACTCTGCCAACGTCCGTTGGATCATAGAAAAAGCCAGGGAATTTCAGAAAAACATCTACTTCTACTTCACTGTCTATGCTAAAGCCTTTGACTGTGTGGATCACAACAAACTGTGGGAAATTCTTAGAGATGGGAATACCAGATGACCTTACCTGCCTCCTGAGAAACCTTTATGCAGGTCAAGAAGCAATCATTAGAATTGGACATGGAACAACAAACTAGTTCAAATTTGGGAAAGGAGTATGTCAAAGCTGTATATTGTCACCTTGCTTATTTAACTTATATGCAGAGTATATCATGCAAAATATTGGGCTGGATGAAGCACAAGCTGGAATCAAGATTGTTGGGAGAAATATCAATAATCTCAGATATGCAGATGACACCATCCTTATGGCAGAAAGTGAAGAGGAACTAAAGAGCCTCTTGATGAAGATGAAAGAGAGTGAAAAAGCTGGTTTTAAAACTCAGCATTCAAAATACTGAGATCATGGCATCTGGTCTCATCACTTCATGGCAAATAGATGGGGGAAAAAAAATGGAAACAGTGACAGACTTTATTTTCTTGGGCTCCAGAATCACTGCAGACAGTGACTGCAGCCATGAAATTAAAAGACGCTTGCTCCTTGTAAGAAAAGCTATGACCAACCTAG
>NW_024071804.1:1863-6596 GCF_014754425.2 Oryx dammah
GAAATTAAAAGACGCTTGCTCCTTGGAAGAAAAGCTATGACCAACCTAGACAGCATATTCAAAAGCAGACATCACGTTGCCAAAAAAGGTCTGTCTAGTCAAAGCTATGGTTTTTCCAGTAGTCATGTATGGATGTGCGAGCGGGACCATAAAGAAGGCTGAGCACCAAAGAATTAATGCTTTCCAACTGTGGTGCTGTAGAGGACTCTTGAGAGGCCCTTGGACAGCAAGGAGATGAAACCAGTCAAAGCTAAAGGAAATCGACTCTGGGTATTCACTGAAAGGGCTGATGCTGAAGCTCTAATACTTTGGCCACCTGATGCAAAGAACTGACTCACTAGAAAAGACCTTGATGCTGGGAAAAATTGAAGGCAGGAGAAGAAGAGGATGAGAGAGGATGAAATGGTTGGATGGCATCGCTGACTCAATGGACATGATTTAAGCAAGCTCTTGGAGAGAGTGGGACAGGGAAGCCTACATGCTATAGTCCATGGGGTTGCAAAGAGTTGGACACGACTGAGTGACTGAACAACAAAAGGAAGGAGAATGGACAACTCAGGCTCAAAAGACTCAACTCCCTGATGGCTTTCAGGGAAGGGTTTTTTTTTTTTTTTTTTTTTTTTAGCTACACCAAGTCTCCATTGCAGCATGTGGAATCTGTAGTTACCGCATGTGGGATCTAGTTCCCCAACCAGGGATCGAACCCGGGCCCCCTGTGTTGGGACTGCAGAGTCATAGCCACTGGACCACCAGGGAAGTCCCCAGGGAAGGATTTTTAAAGGGAACATTTGGAGTGTGGGTTGCAGCTTGTGGACTTTGTTCTGATTGGTTCGTAGTGAGGTAACAGGGTGGTGTTTCTGGAATCTTAATCATCAATGTTCTGGTTCCAACCAGTCTGGGGTCTACGTGCTTGTGGTCAGCATGTAGGCACCATCCTCCACCTGGGTGGGTCCTGGTTTCTGCAGAACAACTGAAAGATACGTGTCACATTGTTATATATATCCCTAGAGGAGGAACTAGGACTCTTTTATCACTGAAATATTGTCATTACTTTTCTTCCTTACTGTTATTACTTTTCCTTTGTTTCTGAGTTATCTCATTTCCCTAAATAGTAACTGTTTGAGTCTGCTCAGGGAAGGCCTAGAAGAGGAGGAAACTATTTTTTTTCCCTACAAACAAGAAACATGGGCCAGGGAGGGACTTTTGTCTCCAGTATGGCCCCACAGGGTTCTGCTCAGTTTTATTATTCCTATTTCTAGGCAGAGCTGTCTCTTCAGGTGACATCATTATTTCATTTACAAAAGGCAAGTGACACTGTGTACCGTGTAGTTTCTAGGCCCCAGCTCTCCAAGGGGCTACATCACAGATTCAGTGGGCAGGGAAAGGGTGGGTGTCTGACCAGAGAAAGAAAGAAGAGAGAGACGAAGCAGTTCTAAATTCCATCTGGAACCTTCCGTGTTTGCCCCACACTATACACAAGGCTTGCCTCAGCTGAGGCAGAATTTCTAGGACACTAGGGAGCCCAGAGTTTGCAGGAGCAAGGTTGCTCTGATATTGTGATTTGTAATAAGAAATAGATATTTGGTCTTAGAAAGGTTCCTAGGACAGTTCCTAAAACCCTTGGAATTTCCTGTGATTAGGGTGATAAAGCTGTCTTTTGTGATATTAATGAGGTGACTTCTGGAAAGGCCTTGGTGGTTTTTTAAGTTGTGTCTGATTCTTGCTATGCCATGGACTGTAGCCTGCTAGGCTCCTTTGTCCATGAGATTCTCCAGGCAAGAATACTGGCGTGGGTTGCTATTCCCTTCTCCAGGGGATCTTCCCAACCCAGGAATCAAACCTGGGCCCTCTGCATTGCAGGCAGATTCTTTACTGACTGAGCTATGAGGGAAGTCCATGGAAAGGCCTTAGGTAACCCAAAGATAGGGGCTGGTTGTCAAAGGAACTAACCATGTGTTTAGAGGGTAGGAACTTTCCATTTCATCCCCCTCAACCCCAGGGCAAAGGAGGGGACTGGACTTTGAATCAATCACCAATGGCCCATGATTTAATCAATCATGTCTAGCTAATGAAGTCTCCATAAACACCCAAAAGGAAAGGGTTCAGAGAACTTTCAGGTTGGTGAACACATGGAGATGTGGGGACAGTGGTGAGCCCAGGCAGGGCATGGAAGCTCCATGTTCTTTCCCCTAGACCTTACCCTACGTATCTTATCCATCTGTCTGTTCCTGACTTATAGCCTTTTATAATAACCTAGTAAGTAAAATGTTTCTCTGAGTTCTGTGAGCTGCACTAGCAAATTAATCCAACCCAAGGAACTGTTAGAGGAAGCACACTGACTGAAACTTCCCACCCTGGCCAGGCACCATAGTAACCATCTGCATGAGTTGTTTTACGACAGGTGGTCCTGGTAAGGAACACGGAACTAATAAACCACCACCAACAGGAAGAGTTCGGGAAAGGTCAAAAGGAGACACCACATATCCTACCACCTCCCAGAATCCTCCTCTCTGGCATCCATCTTGGCTGAACAAGGCGTGCACCAGCAGGAAGGACTCTGAGTCAGAATGATTGGCTAAAGACAACCTGGAAGCTAATCCTATCACCATAAAACCTGAGACTGGAGCCACGCGGCAGAGCAGTTCTCCTGGGTTCCCTTACCCTACTGCTCTCCACCCGGGTGCCCTTTCCCAATAAAATCTCTTGCTTTGTCAGCACATATGTCTCTCGGACAATTCATGCCTGAGTGTTAGACAAGAGCCCACTCTCGGGCCTTGGAAGGGGTCCCCCTTCTGGTAACAATAGAGATTATTACTGCTATTACCATTGCTATTATAACTATGACTGTCCCATTTGGGGCCACGGCTTAGGAATCTCCCTTTCACAGACATTAACTGTCTCATCCATGCTTCTAGGCTGTTGATCCCTTTAAAGACCAGAACTGCATTTTGTTTACCAAAGGCAAATGGCAACCCACTCCAGTACTCTTGCCTGAAAAATCCCATAAACAGAGGAGCCTGGCAGGCTATAGTCCATAGGGTCACAAAGAATCAGACACAACTGAGCAACTAACATTCTACCAAAGGCAAGGATCATGGAGCACAGTGAGTGACTAATAGTAAGTGCTCAGTGAATTATGAGCACTGCTGGGACTTGACCACTCATCCTCTGTGGTCCACACAACAGCAGCATCAGGAAGGACTATCCTCATTTGACATCTGAGCAAACTGAGGCTTGGAGAGGGTAAGTAACTTGCCCAAGGTCCACTGTGGTGAGTGGCAAGACTTCAACCTGGTTTTACCCAATCCCAATACCTGTAATCTTAACCGCTGTATGAATTTCCTAAATTTAGTGGCTTAAAAAACCACAAAGTTTATCATCTTACAGCTCTGGAAGTCAGAAGTCTGAAATGAGTCTTCAGTTCAGTTGCTCAGTTGTGTTCATCTCTTTGCGACTCCATGGACTGCAGCATGCCAGGCCTCCCTGTCCATCACCAACTCCCAGAGCCTACTCAAACTCGTGTCCATTGAGTCAGTGATGCCAACCAACCATCTCATCCTCTGTCGTCCCCTTCTCCTCCCACCTTCAATCTTTCCTAGCATCAGGGTCTTTTCAAATGAGTCAACTCTTTGCATCAGGTGGCCAAAGTATTGGAGTTTCAGCTTCAACATCAGTCCTTCCAATGAATATTCAAGCTGATTTCCTTTAGGATGGACTGGTTGGATCTCCCTGCTGTCCACAGGACCCTCAAGAGTCTTCTCCGACACCACAGTTCAAAAGCATCAATTCTTCAGTGCTCAGCTTTCTTTACAGTCCAACTCTCACATCCATACATGACTACTGGAAAAACCATAGCCTTGACTAGACGGACCTTTGTTGACAAAGTAATGTCTCTGCTTTTGAATATACTGTCTAGGTTGGTCATAACTTTCCTTCCAAGGAGTAATCGTCTTTTACTTTCATGACTGCAGTCACCATCTGCAGTAATTCTGGAGCCCCCCAAAATTAAGTCAGCCACTGTTTCCCCATCTATTTGCCATGAAGTGATGGGACTGGATGCCATGATCTTAGTTTTCTGAATGTTGAGCTTTAAGCCAACATTTTCACTCTCCTTTTTCTCTTTACTCCTCGGAAGGAAAGTTTTTGCCTTGATTCATGGACCTAACATTCCAGGTTCCTATGCAATATTGCTCTTTACAGCATCAGACCTTGCTTCCATCACCAGTCTCATCCACAACTGGGTGTTGTTTTTGCTTTGGTCAAACAGGAGATAGCAAGAGTGAACATCAACATTTTAGGAATCAGCGAACTAAAATGGACTGGAATGGGTGAATTTAACTCAGATGACCATTATACCTACTACTGCGGGCAGGAATCCCTTAGAAGAAATGGAGTAGCCATCATGGTCAACAAGAGTCCAAAATGCAGTACTTGGATGCAATCTCAAAAATGACAGAATGATCTCTATTCATTTCCAAGGCAAACCATTCAATATTAAGGTAATCCAAGACAATGCCCCAACCAGTAATGTTGAAGAAGCTGAAGTTGAATGGTTCTGTGAAAACCTACAAGACCTTCTAGAACTAACACCCAAAAAGATGTCCTTTTCATTATAGGGGACTGGAATGCAAAAGTAGGAAGTCAAGAAACACCTGGAGTAACAGGCAAATTTGGCCTTGGAGTACAGAATGAAGCAGGGCAAAGGCTAATAGAGTTCTGCCAAGAGAACGCAC